>NC_029788.2:3844909-3860394 GCF_000816755.2 Arachis ipaensis | reverse complement strand
GAGGTGCCTTCCCTGTGTTGATCGTTGGCTTCCTGGTGAAGGGTCTGGTCTGCCTCATTGTTTCCAGTGTTCAGATTCTCTTGTTCAGAATCTGTCTCCACATGACCCTCTTCAGGGGATCTTTCCGCCATCACTGGTTGATCTCTCGGGTCCCCGGCAACGGCGCCAATGTTACGGTGGGTAACCAGAGATTGGTGGGCCGGATGACGTTGGTAGGCCCAAACGTGTGAGGGAGGAGACTATCGCGTTTGCCCGAAACTCGGTGTTCCTCCGTCCGACTTGTGCGTGTGGAAGAATGGGGGGTGGTACCTGCAAAGACACTCCAATGCCTAAGTTAGCAAGAGTGTGAGCAAGTTGAGAATGTATTGGAACTTAGTGATACCTGAGGGAAGTCAGGGTATTTATAGTGGTGAACCAATAACCACCGCTGAAGTAGTACCACCTTTTTAGGTGGATAACCGTTCCCATATCTTAGGGAGGTTAAGATATGGCTCTATGAAGTGGTTAGAGAGTTTCTAGGGGCAGTTACTCATTCGAATGAGTGTTATCTGCCAGCTAACCCTCGTATCCGACTTCTTTGGAGCAGGTCGTGTTTAGTACCGACTTCTGGGACGAAGGCTGGTACTGGAGGAGGGCCAACCCTTTGGGTTGGGCTTCTTTGCTTAGATCTTGGGCCCTATTTATTGGGCCAGGGTATGAACATTATTATTATTATTATTATTTATCTTTGAGAAAAATGATAAGCACATATAATAAAGATATTTATCATGCGAATGGTATAAATTTGCACACTATTCTCAAAATCAATATTTATTTTACTTATCTTGTATCAAAAGAAAAATGTCTTAATATTATTATTGACTCAAGCAATGTGATTGAAAGTTTTGAAAGAGCTATAATTTAATTTTCTGATAAACGAAATTCATAAAATATAATGCACTATTGTCTACTAAGTCTCTAAATAAAATTGTTGAGTTTAACAAGTATTTGCCGAAATGGATATTATGTGGAGACAATGAATGAGAAAAATGATAAGTACCTATATTTTACAACCTGTGATTCAAATAAAATGGTTATATTGAAAAAGTTGCTCTTACTTTCTTATGGTAACCAGTCCGAGCACATAGTTATACATATATAGATATATAGGAACAGCCCAAAAGAAAACCCAAAATACAGAGTTACAAAACCTGAGTCTCCAAAATAACCTCTAAGAGGAGTTGATACAGACTACATGTAAACAGTGGAGATAATAAGTATCTAAGAAAGTACATAAAACCAAAATAGAGTTCCAAGAGCTAAGGATCTTTGCTAAAACAGAAGTCTCCAGCATGCCTCAGCGAGGAGCCTCACGTCCTGCATCTGAAAACCACAAAATCTGCATGGGTGAGAACCGGAGGTTCTCAGCATGGTAACAGTACCCAAATATCTAACATATAATGTCCTGGGAAAGCCGAAGGCAATCCTAGAACTCCCAATTCATAATTAAAGCGTATAAACATAACTAAGCCAAGAGAAATGAAAATAGGCAACTAACTAAGGATCTTCAGTCTAACTAAATCTCCCCTTTCCAAATCCTTCAAACCTCCCAACCGCTATCGGTAATTTGTTATCGCAAACACAATTATATCAAGCAAGGAAATTCACAAATAGGAAGCAGATATAGCAGTTAGACAAATAGCAAGTAATTATGCAGTCGATTAGGCATTCCAAATAAATCACATATAATGCATATGATGTATGCCTGTCCTAGTGGCTGATGAGTCTCATCTGTCAGTTATAAAGCTAACCCGACAAGTCCTGGTAGCTAACCATTGGAATGTCCCTCTGTCGCACATCCCCAACTCGAGTTATACTCAATCATAACTATCAACACACATATACACAACACCCACACTGGTGTTTATTCACGGGGGCGAGCTCATCCGAAACTTTCACAGTGTCCGGCCACACTTACGACATAGGGTCAGCAGAGTATCGAGTCTCAACTTGGAGCACGTGGTGGCTAGCCACTGCTTTCACCCAGGAAAACTCGTATCTCAGATAAGTGGAAGTGCAACAATCACAATATCAATTAATCAGCATATATGCATTCATACTCAGCCATAAATCAACATTTATCTCAGCCATCCAGCTTATAATCACAATTCATAACCAGCCATAATCCATCATCACATACAGCCATTCGGCTCATATCATACACAACACTCCCACCATCCTCCTCAGTAACTCATGCCATAATCAATCATGATTCATCATAGATTTCCCTTTTACTTCTTTCACAAGTTACCTTTCTTACAGCCCTCACTAAGCTTCATAACCCTCTAACCACCTATTAGGCTTTAAACAAGAGAAAACAGGGTTTTGAACGCTGGAGGACTGCATAAAATCAGAAAGCATAGTTGCTGAGAAACAGGGGATCGCGTACGCGAGGAGCATAGGCAGTAGCATATGCTCGCATCGTGTGTTCCTTCTCACGTACGCACCCTGGCCAAGCTGAACTTCTCGCGTACGCATCACTGGTTCGCGTACGCGAACTTATCAACCCGAATTGTTTGCTCGCGTCGCGCGCCAGGTGGTCGTGTACGCAACCTCAAAAATGCCATTCTCGCGTACGTGACCCACACCATGCGTATGCGAAACCTTAAGGCAGTAGCCATTGGTCGCGTCGGTGGGCGTATCGCGTACGCGGACTTAGCAGAAACCTGAAAAGCTGCTAAGTCCTGAATGCTTAACTTTGCACACCAAACTTTGCACACCAAACTTTGATCGAGCATATCTTCTTCATTTTAAAACATTTTTCTACCGTTCTTCGAACGACATAAACATCTTGGATCCAATTTCATTTCTAAATAAATTTGACACAAATTGGGGTCCAGAGACCAAGTTATGCTCCTTCAAAGTTGGGCCAAAAACCACTATTTTCACAAAATTTGCAAAACCTCCAAATTTCAAAACACATAACTTCCAAACCCTTTTTAAAACAACCAAAACTCAGCCACTTAACATCAAGCATGTTCCAACATCCCATTCAATCCCCAACCCACCAATTCTTCCACTTTTAACCAAATCTCAATTCAATAAATTCAATTCATAATCAACATTTCACATCTCAATCTCCCAATAAATGTTCAATTTCACCAATCAATATATATACATATCAATATCACATACAATTTTCATACTCATCAACAAGAGCCTCAACCTTACCAACAATTAGGCATATCATCCATATTACTTATAACCTTACATGCTTAATCAACATTTAGCACCACTCACAACCAATCAACCATTATTCATATATTCAACTTAATCTATATCATCCAACAACTATATTAACATTTCAAAATCCTATCCTAGGGTCACTAGCCTAAGTTTTTACCTGACATTACATTTTAGGTACAGAAAACCGAAACCATACCTTGGTCGATTCACCGCTCAACCCGTAACACCTCCAATTCAACTCTTCCTCAATTTTCAAGGCTCCAACACCTCCAAGATCAGATTTTCAGCTTGTAAATCACTTCAAACTCTCAAAATCTCCATCAAACTCCAATCCATTTACATATATACCTTGCCTAACACACATAATATGCATCCATCCATACAAACTCAATATCTAATCCCAACAACTCAAGTATTTGACTTAGGGTTGAGATTCTTACCATACATAAGGATCAATGAGGCAAGACTAAGCTTTTCCTTCAAGCTAATTGGATCCTATAACATCAAAACTCAAAAATCTCAACACTTTTACCCACTAAATTTCGAATTCAAGGGCTAAGGAAACTGAAGTGAAATCATGGCTTACCTCTCAAATGAAGTTGTGGGCTTCTCGACCTTACCAACAAATAGGAATATCATTCATATTACTTATAACCTTACATGGTTTATCAACATTTAGCACCACTCACAACCAATCAACCATTATTCATATATTCAAATTAATCCATATCATCCAACAACTACATCAATATTTCAAAATCCTATCCTAGGGTCACTAGCCTAAGTTTTCACATTACATTACATTTTAGATACAGGAAACTGAAACCATACCTTGGTCGATTCCCCGCTCAACCCGGAACACTTCCAAATTTCAACTTTCAACGTTCCAAAACCTCACCGACAGGTTTTCAAGCTTATAGCTCCACTCCAAAGCTTTCTAAAACCATCAATCAAGCTCCAATATACATATACACACTACCTGTTCCACAATAGCACATCTAAAACATAACAACTCAATAACTAAACACAACACTTCAAGCATTTCACTTAGGGTTGAGAATCTTACCAAGCCCAAGGATCAAAGAGGAAAGACTAAGCTTTTCCTTCAGGCTAATTGGATCCTATAACATCAAAGAAGCCAAAATCTCAACATTTTTACCCAAGAATTTTGAATTCAAGGGATGAGGAAACAGAAATGAAATAATGGCTTACCTCTTAAATAAAGTTATGGACTTTGTAGAGCTCGACACTGCGGTCGCATGGTCGCAAACGGTGCGATGATCGGAGCTCTGAATCAAAAGTTATGGTGGATTGAACAAAGAGCAAGGGTTTGAACTCAAGGTTCTCTCCCCAAGTGTATGTGCAGCGTGTGTTTCACTTTGGAGAAGAAGAGGAAGCTGGCTTCTATGTGTTTAATGAATTTGGGTTGGGCCAAGGGCCCAATACGGTCCCGGTTTGTCCACTTTGGCCCGTTCAGCCCAATTTTGGGCCGAATTCTTTAAAATTGGTATCAAAATTCTCGTTTTGATTTTTTCTATCATATTAAACAATAAAAATTACATTTCTAATTCTCTAGGACAATTTTTTTAATTTGTGGGTTAATTAGTCATTAATTAACCGGGTTTTACAAAAAAGGCATTTGATATTACAGATTCAAATACTACTCCTGTTGAAAACGATAAAGACATAGCAAAGACACCAGGAATTGTCCAAAATTCTGATATATTTTTAATGCCAAAAGACATCAAGTACTTGAAAACTCAGAAAAAATTGTGAAAATGATGAAATCTCGATAAATTATGGCTTTGCAGAAGAAAAATCGAAGTGAAATAAGATAATTGTCAATGAAATATTTACATATAATGTGGAATTATACATCATGCATGAAAATGAGAATCTTTAATCAAGTATAATTGAAGAATGTTAACAAAGAAATTATTAACCAAAATGGGAAGAAGCTATAAAGGCTAAATTAGACCACTTGAAGAATGTGAAATCTTTGGACCTGTAATCCGGGATTTTTTCTGTTATAAATTAAAAGAAGTTATTATTTCCCCAAAAAAATTCAATAGACTTTAATTTCCACAATGAGTTTTTTTTTTTGGGTTTAGGGTGAGATCACCGCTCCCCTGGCGAACTTCACTCAGACTTCTCTTTAAATACCAGACTGGCTAAGAACGAAACTCAATACTAGTAGCCCATTTTCTCTTTAACATTTATCCTCTTATTTACTCTCTACAATGTATGGAGTTCCGTTGTTATCCATTCATTATGATGGTGCAATAGTGTACGATAAGGAAGGTTCTATCGTATTTAAGCCTGCTCAACCAGTAATTGCATACATGGGACCTGAAGTCAACAGTGTAATAGTGTTGAAGAATTTGATATTACATTCCGTTGAGCAACAACACATGAAAAGAGTCAAGAAAATTTACTACAGATATCTGTCGGAAGTAAATAACTCTTTGTTTTACAAAAGGTAGACCATAGATTATTGTTGTGATAGTTATTTTTGTCTTATTGTTATTAGAGTTTCGATTTTGATAATCTAATATTTTATACTTTTTGAATTAGGTATTGGTTATGTAATGACGAGGACATATGTCATATAAGGGTGTGGCACAACCATTGAACAAATATCCAACAATTCCTTGTTGAGTTTGGTGGACGAAGATTATCTGCAGATACTACTGATGAGTCCCCTTTAAGTGGAGCAGTTAGAAAAAATATTGGATGCACAATGGTTGACTTAAATATGCCACCCAAAGGTAGTCAAAAGGGGTCAAACATTGAACATTCTAATGATGGTATGATGCAATCAGATATTGAAAGTCACGACGGGTTTGCTATCGGGGACCCGATGATCGATCCCTATCAAGTTAATCCCAATGGTAGCAAAGATGTTGAGTCTGAACCAACGAAAATCATGAGGGTGAGGAGGAAGAAGAGATGAACTACTACGGTGACACACAAATTACACTGACATAGCCTTCTATTTCTCGACTATATGATTGGCCGAATCACTTTTCCACCTTGAATCTCAAGGCAATGACTTCAGATTATTTGTTTAGTCATGGAGGCCTTGAAGAGGATCCCACGAATGAGTTTGAGATTAGAAAACAGTTTGAGAATAAGGAGAAAGTCATGTTGGCGGTTAAGACGTACATCATTAAGAGGGCTGTAGAGTATAAAATACTACAGAGTGACCTGTTAAAGTATGATGTACAGTGTATCCAATTTGGGTCCGGTTGTAGATGGAACATATGCATATCTTATCGCCAAAAACAGGAAAAATGGAAGGTGAGGAGGTATAACAGTCTTCATACTTGCATGCAAACATCAGTGGGACAAGACCATCGAAGGTTGGATTCGAAGATGATTGCTTGACACATATTCACAATGGTAAAAGTAGACCCAACCATCATCATAAAGGTTCTGCAAGGAGGTGCGGAGAGTCATTTCGGATACAAGGTGTCTACAGAAAGGTTTGGCTTGCAAAGCAGAGAGTCATTGCTAGGATATATGGAGATTGGGAGGAGTCGTACAACGATCTTCCTCATTGGTTATTCGCTATGCAGATGTACTTACCTGGTAAAATTCATCACATTGTCTTCAGTTGTGTATGCTTAATCAAGTCATCCCTTATATTTTGTAACATCTTTAGTTATATAGCTACTTGGGTCCAACTTGTGGCACAACCTTGGCCTGCTTTAGCTGATACTGTCATGTTTCATCGAGTGTTCTAGACTTTTCCGTGTGTTGAGATGTTCAAGCACTACAAACTACTTATTTCCATTGATGACACCCATGTGTATGAAAATACAGAGGCACGTTGTTGATGGCTATTGCTCAAGATGACAATTCAAACATATTGCCTATTGCATTTGTTGTTATTGGAGGTGAGACGAATGAAGCTTGGTCATTTTTTCTTTCGTATCTGAGGCAGCATGTCACACCCCAACTAGGGATCTTAGTGATTTCAGACAGGCCTAAATCCATAGCTGCTTCGTTGAACGCTAATGGAAGTGGTTGGAAACTGCTGGATGCCTTCCAGGCATTTTGTACAAGACATATTGCTGCCAACTTCATGAGTCACTTCAAGAACAAGGAGTTGAAGAAGGTTCTTATCAACACAGCATATTCAAAGTCTCATCAGGAGTTTGCGTACTATTTTGGTCATCTGAGGAGCAAGAATGTCACAATCACAAACTGTCTTGAAGAAATGCCTTGTTCACAGTGGACGCAATATGCAGATGAGGGCCGTCGGTATGGGCACATGACAATAAACATCTCCGAGTGCCTCAACTTTGTGATGAAGGGTTCTCGTAATCTGCCCATCACCGCTCTTGTTAAGTCAACTTATTTTTGTTTGTGTAAACTTTTTGCGAGTAAGGGTTCAGAGGCCTAGGCACAACTTCAAGTAGGCTCTGAGTTCTCACAGATGTTGATGAAGGCCATAGAGTTCAATTCAAAGCACGTCAATACGATGAATGTTAATCAGTTTGATTGGTCGAGGACCATGTTCACGGTTGAGGAGTTAGCTGCAGTGCTCGGGTCGCGGCAGCAAAATTACCAAGTACTACTTGATGAGGGTAAGTGTGGTTGTGGGTATTTTTAGGCTCTTTATATTCCATGTCGTCATGTTCTAGCAGCATGCTCTTATGCACGACTTGATTGGAAGCACTTTGTAGATCCCGTGTATTGCATGGAGACCGTATTTAATGTTTACAGATCCGAGTTCAGACCCATAGACCACGAGGATGACTGGGCATCATACGATGGGTCACGCATTCAGTCCAACCCTAGGATGATAAGAGTAAAGAGAGGCCGGCCCAGCAGCACCAATATCCATAACAACATGGATGATGTCGAGCCTAGCGGGGAGAAGAGGTGTGGATTGTGTCATTAGTTGGGCCACACGAGAAGGAATTGTACTACTATCGAGGGTGGTAGGGCCACGTCGAGTCGGCATTAGATATAATTGTCATATCAGTTCAATGTTTTTCATATGCTTAACATAGTTTAGTCTTAGTGCGTAAAATGTTGTTCTATGTATTTCATTGCATTTTTTATATTATAACTTGGATTACATAAGTTTAATATACTCTATTCCTTTAGTTAACTGACACATATGATAAGCATAACAACAACCAGGATTGACATGGTAATAATAACAAAGTTAACACTTTCGACTAGTAAATATAATTACAGAAAGCAACATCATAATAAAATACTAACAACCTTTACTGTCTGCCCTCGCCTACCACCACATGGTCCAGGCCCTTGCCTAGGGGGTAATTAATACTGACATCCACCTGTGCCACATGGTGGAGGTCTGTGCTTGCGCTATCCTCGCCCGAGACATGGATCCGAAGCAGGTGGATCTGGCATAATACCAGATCCAAACGTGCTCATCTTGCCCCTCATCCCGTTCCTCAGTGCCCCCTGTGATGCAGTCCAAGATGACCCACTAGATGGATCCCCGATATGTCATGGCTGGTAGGCAGATGGTGGTGGGTGGTGTGCATCTGTGAATAAGGCTGTGTTGCCTGTGGAGCTGTCACACCGTCCATGTACTACTAGGCCAAGTCTGCCTGCTATGTGGTCAACCTAATCCAGTCTATAAAGGCCATCCTCGTACCCCAACAACTCTTGCTCTATGAAACTCTGTACTAATAGAATAAATTACAATAAAATAATTTCAAATTAACTAAATTGTTATCAAACATATTCAAACTAAATCTAATTAACATAATTAGTTGGAATTAAACAATAATCTAAACTAAAATTAACTAAATTATCAAACTAATTAACCTTTACCTAATAACTTAATCAAACTAACTACTCAAACATGTTAAGCTAACATAATAAACAACAACAAATCATACAGTCAATAAAAATAGAAGAACAAAATTACCTGAAACCGACGAACTCAAGAGATTAAAGACTTCAAGAATGTCCAAAGTCACAAGATAAGAGAAGAGAGGATGAAAGTGAAAATGGTATGGAAAACAACCAAATGAAGTGGTCCCCTTCCGTTTTTATATTTGGGTGAACTTGGAGTGAGTTCACCGGGGGTACAACGAACTCTATAATATTATAGAAGTTCGCTGGGGGGTGCGACGAACCTTATAAAATTAATAAGGTTCTCCTGGGGGTGCGGCGAACTCATCCTAAACCGAAAAAAAAATTATTCCGTAAATTAAAGTCTGTTTAATTTTTTGGAAAAACAATAATTTCTTTTAATTTATAATAGGAAAAAAGCTTGTAATCTGTATACTAGAAAATGTAAAATCGGTTGGATACAATGAGTAGTTGTGAAAAATTGAAATGAAAAAAATAAAGTTGTGTGCTACAAAGCTTGACTTAGAGTATAAGATTTTTTGAAAGACTTGGTATAGATTATGAAAGAACATATTCCCTTATATTAAATGCAACTACATTGCGTTATTTGATTTGTTTATCCACATACCAAAAGCTATATATGAACTTAATTATAAAGATCTTTATATGGTCTAAAACAATATGGATGAATGTGGTATTTTCGTCTCACTGAGTATCTAGCAAAAAAGGGATTCAAGAAAGATGATATCTATCTGTATTTATATAAAGAAATTTGTATCTGGATTTATTATAATTGATATATATGTTGATGATTTAAATATTATTGGAATTCCTGAAGAGATTCTAGCAATTATAAAAGCTCTAAAAAAATTTGAGATGAAAGATCTTGGAAAGTCTTAATTTTGTCTTATCCTACAGATCAAACATACAAATAATAATGAGATCTTTATTCATCAAATAACTCACACAGAAAAGATCTTGAAAAGATTCTATATGGATAAGTCAAATCCATTAAGTACTATAATGGTTGTAAGATCTTTAGATGTGAAAAAAGATAAATTCTGCCCTTAAGAAGAAAATGAAGAAGTTTTTTGTCCTAAAGTACCATATCTTAATGTCATTGGAATACTAATGTATCTTGCTAATAATACACGACCTAATAGATCATTCGCTGTAAATTTATTTGCAAAGTATAAGCTCATCTCCAACCAGAAGACATTGGAATGTAATCAAATAATTTTTTTGATATCTTCACGGAATAATTGATATGGGACTATTTTACCCATATGAATCTAAGTCACAGTTAGTTGGATATGAAGATGCAGGATATTTATCTATTCCACACAAAACAAGATCTGAAACATGATATCAATTTACATATAATGATATAGCTATATCATGAGTGTCCACAAATAAACCATAACAACAATATTCTCTAATCATGCTGAAATACTTCTGATGCATGAAGCAAGTCACGAGTATTTTTGGTTCAGAAGGTTGATTCAATATATTCGATTATCTTATGGATTGTCTAAAATAGCTCCAACTATTTTGCATGAAGATAATATAGCATGCATTACTTAAGTTAAATGTGGATAGATCAAAGTGATAGAATAAAACATATTTTTTCCGATTTTTTCTTCACTTATGATCTTCAAAATCAAGGAACAATTGATTTTCAACAGATTCTTCAAGTGATAATTTAACAGATGTATTCACAAAGTCACTTCTGACGTCTTCCTATAAAAAATTAATACACCAAATCAGAATTTATTGATTTTGAGATCTTAAATGATGTTGTTACCAAGAGGGAGAAATACTATACTTTTTTATTGATTAGATTTTTATTTCTATTGAATTTTTTTGACAAAATTTTTAACAAGACAGTTCTTATCACAAAGGATATTATACTTTTTTTTCTTCACTATGATCTTTTCCCATTAAATTTTCTTTAATAAGATTCTGATGAGACATCATTCTAATGGACATCTAAAGAGAGTGTTATAATATGGATATCCATAATTAATGATCCATGACTTTTTCAACCATTCAATTTCATCTTGGGCAGCTTAAGTTTTCAAAGGTGGATGGTTTAAATTTTTTAAGTTGGATTAAACATTAATGATGATAGGAATTAAATTTGTATATGCACAAAGGCCAATTCTATGATGAAGTAACTTTTGCATGCACAAAGTAAAGAGAAGTACTTACTCTTATTTTAAAAATAAAAGTATATACACTACAAGAAAATTATTAGAATAGCGACTATTTTTAGTGACCAACAAAATTGGTTGCTAATAGCAACTGATTTGGCGACCGATATAGGATTTCTAGGACTAGAAAAAAATTAGTCGCTAAATCAATCACTCAATTTCATTTAGCGACTATTTTAGCGACCAACAAAATAGGTCACTAATAGTTACTGATTTGGCAACCGGTAGGTCTTCTCTATGACCAGAATAAAGTTGGTTGCTAAAATCGGTTTCTATTTTTTGACATGGCGATGGAGTTAGCAACCAAAACAAAGAAGTTAGTCTTTGGGTCTATCGGCCATAAATCAGTTGCTATTTATTAATTTAGTGACGAATTTTGCAATCAATAGAGAAATAAGTTGAAAATGATTGGTCACTAAATAGGTTACTAATGGTTAAGAAAGCGACCAATTTAGTGACCAAATATAAAATACTAGTTTTAAAACAATTGATCATTATTTTTAAATTTAGCGATCGATTGAGCGACGAGCGTATATTTGGATAAACATAGCTGGTCACTAAATCGGTTGCTACATGTTTGGTTGCTATATTGGTCGCTAATTTAATCCTTCTCGGCTGAATTAGGTACCAGTGAAAAATAACGTTAAAAACTAGTCGGTAAGTATTTTAAATATAACAAAGTAGTAATTCCACCCTCACTAACCCTAACACACCTACACCATCTCAAAAGGTACCACATTTCTCACCCTCCAGCACCGATGTGACCAGTGACAACCGCCAGAAGAACCTCACAACACAGCATGCAGAGCCATTGTCTTCCGAGTTCGCAGTGCCATCACCATCTTCTCATGTAGCATTGTTGTCGTCTTCTGAGTTTGCAGCACCGTCGTTGTCTTCCGAGCTCGCAGCACCATCATCGTCGTCTTCTCATTTAGCACATCGTCGTCTTTTGAGTTCGCAGTGTCATCGTTGTCGTCTTCTGAGTTTGCAGCACTGTTGCCGTTGTCTTCTGAGTTCGCAACGTCGTCGTCGTCATCTTCTTAGTTAGCCTCGTTCCTCTTTTTTTCTCTATATTCTCTCATAAATTCCTTATGTGATTTAACTTTTCATGAATGATTCACATGTTGTTTATTTGTTCCGTCTTTAATTCTTATATTTCTAATTTCGTATTTCAATTCATGGTTTTATTAATTGAGATCTGTGGTATTTTTTTTTATTGCTCGCGTTGTTAATTTAGAATTAGGTATATATATTTGGACAATGTTTATTTAGAATATTTATTTTCTACTTCGATTTTTTTTAGTATAAATTGTTTGATGAAGGTTTTCAAACACTAACTTTATGTGTACATGGTGTTCGATCTGAGTTTGACTTTTTTAAACCTGTGTAAGTAGTTAAAGATTTGTGTTTTTGATTTTTTGGACAGCTATTGTTGATTGTAAGCATTTTGTTATGGACTTGGTGGCATGATTTTAGATGATCTAAAAAAGAGTAAGGATAAGTCAACAACATTATCAAATTTTCATTAAATGCATTCCTATGATTATCCGGTGTAAGTCTATCGAAGGTTTGCATATTAATGTTGAACCATCTATTACAAAAATAAAAGTTTTGCATGTATAATTAAATTTTTTTTTTTGAAAATTAATATAAGCATAAAAATTTGGAATTGTGTATACCCTAATAGGATGGAGGAGTTTGTTTGTGAAGCTCGGAGTAGTGCACACCCTAACATTATTAAAGGACACCCTAATAGGTTTGGTCGCGAATCACCGACTCGACGATTTTTCCGACTCGAACCAAGAGGAGACCTGTACATCACTTCCTTTTCCCTTAGGAGCCTGAATAGCTGGCCGAAGCTTACAGGCGAATGGGCCTGCTCACAAAGGGCCCACTCGAGTACAGAGTATAAAAGGAGGGGACTTATCTCTCCCAGAGGTACGTCACTTATTTTAACCCTAATTAGACATCTCTTAGTACGGATTCTGATTTTGGCATCGGAATATCCTTACAGGTGGCTCCACCCGCCATCCAACCAACGTTGCAGCCAGGCTCTGTCCTCCAGTTCGTGCTCATGTCCCGATTCCCCTTTGCACCTGCTCTGACACCCCTTTAATCCTATCCGTGAAGAACTCGAGCAGACGAACACAAATAAAATAGATGT
This sequence comes from Arachis ipaensis, assembly GCF_000816755.2. Lineage (NCBI taxonomy): Eukaryota > Viridiplantae > Streptophyta > Magnoliopsida > Fabales > Fabaceae > Arachis > Arachis ipaensis. The sequence continues at coordinate 3,846,948 of NC_029788.2, read as the reverse complement.
ATAGTGTAAAATAGCTAGAGTTAAAAAGGGAAGAATTTATAGACTCGGATTGCGATTGAGAAAAGGCCTAATTATCATGGCTCCAGTTCTCAATCATCCGATTGGTTGCGAAGGTTATAACATGAGAAAATAATTAAGAAAATAAAAGAGGAGAACAATGACTTAAAAATTAGGTTGGATAAGATAGAAAAGGATTTAAATTCAATAACCGTTTACTTCAACACATGATGAGAACAATAAATTTTAAAATTTCGATTCCTTAACAAGAAGATGAAAAAACAAATGTAGAAGATGATGAAGATGGTAATATGCATCTCAAGAGTGATTATTTTCATTGTAGTTATAATTCTATGTTTTATAATAATTAAAAACATTGTAGTTATGATTCTAGTTATTTTTATAATTTGCTGGGGGTGTTTTTTAAATTAACAAATCGCTTGGGATTAAGTGTAATTTTTTTTATTTTCCAAAAAGCGAATGTCTAGGGCAAATTGCATTTTATTTAATTTTTTAAAATAAAATTTGTCGGATGATTTACGTTTTTAATTTTTTTTTAAAAAAAGAATTCGTCAATACGAATTGTAATTTGTTTTCTTTTTAAAATAAAATATTTCGAGAAAAAATTGTAATACTTTTAAAAACAAAAAAAAAATCTATAATCCTAGAACTCATAATGAATTGGACAAATTAAACAAAAATTCAATTGCAAAAAATATGTCTAAGAACTGGTAAAACAAATCAAACTCATTATTTTTATTATATACAGTACACTGGTTTAAAATCTTTTGTATGATTGTTAATGGATATTTAAAAATGTTCAAACTGATTTATTACATTTCACCAATACTTTTAACAAGATCCAACAAAATAACAACATTTTACCAATGTTTTACAAGTTTTTACTTTTTTATTGATTTGACACAAAATACTCCAACCACTAACATAAGCATTATTACTAGGACAAACATGAAAAAAAAAAAACATCTTTACTACTCTGACTTCAGCTTTCAAACTACCCATTTTCCAACCTAGTTTCACTTTCCAATCTTCATAATCACTTTCAACTTCAAACTCTGCTTCTGCCCCACCATTTGCAACTTCAAAAACTTCATTTCATTATCATCTACCTAACTAAAGTAGTTACAATGGCTGTTTTTCTGCACATGTGAAGTGAAAAAATTGAATCTCATATTAATGGTGAAAGGGGGGTTCAAGAAACTTTGGTTCATACTAATTTAAACTCACCCGATATCTTGGACAAGTGTGAAACAATCTTTCTGGATTTTCTGGTGTTCTAGATTTCTTGATCACAGTTTTCAGCCCACAGAAACAGGTTCTGTCCATCTTCATCCTCCTTTTTCGCATGGAGGAGCTAGAGCCGAAGCTACCAAGCGATCGCGGTAATAAACCAACACTTCGTCCTCCACCGGCGCTCTGCATCCTAGCTTCTAAACCTGGGTGATGTCTTTGCACCACTGCAACACCACTCCTTAATGTTTCCGTTCAGTTTGGGGATTAGGGTTTATAAAATGGGAATATTGATATTTTGACATAATAAGGAGAACATATCTTGTTAGCTTCCAACTGGGTACACACCTGTTAACACACCTGTCACTTAACGGTCCACCTGTACTGCCGTTAACGGAATCTGTGAGCCAATAAACGGAAGGACAAATGCGATTGATGTCAAATATTTCGAGGATTAATTTGATTAAAAAATTTCTTTCGAGAACAAAATTGATGATCGTGCAATCTTTCGGGGACCAATTTGAACATTAACCCACGTTAAAATATATAAGGTTGGAACGAATTCTGAAAATGATAGGGACATATTGTTAGTAAATAAAAATACGTTGAGAATATTTTATTAAAATAATATTAATTTAAACGAATTCATTTAGTTTGGTACATTTTCATGATTCACACAATATTTATGTATATCCTTTATGATTGTGTGATTATGTTGGTTTATCTAGTTTGGTGTATTTTTTTTTTATGAAAAAGTATAGGTAAATAATGTAAATATTAAATTATGTGAA
>NC_029788.2:3842387-3844754 GCF_000816755.2 Arachis ipaensis | reverse complement strand
GCCATCTGAAACAAAGTGAAATATATTCCTCGTCTTCTTCGAATAAATGTAAACTATTTTTTATCTAAGAATTCTTTCATGAATGAAAGCTTTCACTTGGTATAGAGATGAGGGTTTTTCTCCGGTACAAAAAGACAAAAAAAAATCAACTTGGATTGATTTAGTGTTTAGTTCATTAATCCGTAAGCATTGAAAATCCGAATTTTGTATTAAAAAAAGTATAAATAAATAATATAAATATTAAACAACGTGAAACAATAATTTAAATAAGTTTATTAAATTAATTATTAAAATTAGATTCTTAATTTATTAGAATAATCAATTTTTGAATTTAAATTATTAGGGTTAGGCAACGTAACTTCCTCTTAATATATCATCACATCACGTTCATATTCCATCTCAATTCTTATCCCCTTTCTCCAATCATATCGTCGTTCATCCCGATGGTCCTCCCCTTCACGCCCAAAACTTGCCGTCCGTGTTAGAGATAGTCGTTCCGACGCATCATAATGTCGCCGTCCCCCCTAACGTCGTTCAGACACAGTCGAAACACCGCTGCCTGTGCATGCAGCTGCCAGCCTCACCCCGCGCCACTATTCCCTCACAACCCATGCCGACGTCACCGCATCCCACGCCAATATCGCTGCAGCCTGATCGCGTGGAATAAAAGGGTACATTTTATTGAGAACTCGTTACATTACGTATCTATCCAACAAAAACATAATCTTCAAATCTGTTCCAAATGGTGTCTACGCCAAAAACCTTGACATCGGATGGAGCTTCTTCAACATTAAGAGATTTTGGCCTTAAACTTATCAATATTTCCGGTGTCCTTCCGCAGTCCGTGCAGACGCATCCGAGAATAGCAACCTGTACCTTTCCCTGACATAGTCGTTGATGGAGTCTTCTATGAGAAATTTAATGTACATGTTAGATGTTGTAGTCAATCTATAATATGCTGGATGGTCATTTTAGTAGGTATGCAGCTGGTTATTTTAATTTTTATGTGGATGGTTTTTTGATTGGATTGAGTTTAGTTTGATACAACTAAAATATGTTGGATGTTCAATTCACTAGGTATACGGATGATTATTTTTATTATTAAGTGGATGGTTATTTGATTGGATTGGAGGAGGAAGAGCTCGGCAGCGCCGTTTGTTTTCGGTCTGGAAGAGAGCGATGTCAATGAAGGTCCTTGTTGACGAACCAGCGACAGTGAGGAGGATCCCAGCGGCAACAATGGGGCTGGTTGGTGACCAAGCGATGGCGTAAAGAATCCAGGAGGTGACGATGATGTCTCGTGAGGGAGAGATGCCGATGGCTGGTTGATAAGGCGGCGACGGCAGAGAATTTAGAGAAGAAGTTGGTGCTTTAGTAAATTAAAATATAATGGATATTTAAAATTTTTGAATTACTAAATGAAATTTTTTGGTTAAATAATTTAGATAAGATGTATTTTTTTTAATTTTATTGGACTAAAGTTTTAATTCATTGTTTACATTATTTAAATTCTCTATTGTTTATCTAGTAAAACTCTTAAAAAATACAGAAACTAATATATAGAAATGAAAAAGTTGAGGGAACACGTATATACTTGAGTTTGTATGAAAAATTCTAGCCAATTGGATTAATCATATCAAATGAATAATTAGTAATTTAGTACTAACAGTTTTATAAAAATGTTGGAGGTCATGGCATCCATTGTCTATGCAAAGATATGCTGCTGATGCTATCCATTTTTTTGACTTTTTAACCTAATTAAACAATATGATTTAAGAATTTTAATAATTTTTTTAATAATAAAAAATAAATTCATAATGATATAGTTTTTGTATTTATCAATAGTCAAATTAAATTCTTATATTATTAAACAAGATGAATTTGATGGCGAAATAGAAGAAAAAAAATTTAGTACACTCTAAGACTAAATATAATAGTAGAGATAGAAGAACTTTAAGAAGTAAAATATTAAAGTATACTTGATTTATGTTTTTATTTTCAGCTTTTATTTTAACTATTTTTCTTTGTACAAAAATTTGTGAAAAAAATAAAATAATAAAAATTTACACCACATATTGAAATATTTAGCCATCTTAAATAGAAAATAATGGACAAACTAAAAGTGAAAAGAAAATGAAATGCATAAGTAAAAAATTACACAAAGTATTAAGATTAATTATAAAATAGAAAATATTTGAATGCCCAATTTCTCTAGATATGTAGAAAAAAAAAGAATAATACTACACATTAAATTATTTTTTATTAACCAAATCTAATTAAATTGGTCTAATATAATAAAAATTAATTATAATTAGTATTATTTTAAATTTTATTATTTAATTTAGTTGAATTTAATTTATAAAAAGA
>NC_029788.2:3841924-3842274 GCF_000816755.2 Arachis ipaensis | reverse complement strand
AAAACCGGATTTTGTTCCTTAGATAATTATCTTTTTGGATTTTAGATATATTATCTTTTGGGCTTTAGATACTATTTTATTTGGGCTTAAGGATTTAATGAGTGCCATGCTCAAATATAAATAGACCTTCAGGGTTTCGGTCCCAATATACCAAAGCCGCCTTTGTTACTCTTTTCGCATAAAAAAAGTTGCAGTTCAGCCACTTAGGAATACAGAAGTCTTTGGTTGAGGAAGATCGAAAGAACCACAAGATTCAAACTCTTCCAATAGTATGATTCATGTTTATGAATTCAGGTACGCTTCCGCATTATGATATATATATTTTTGGTGATTCAATATGGATGATTTGG
>NC_029788.2:3831298-3841692 GCF_000816755.2 Arachis ipaensis | reverse complement strand
AAATTAAAAATTATAGAAATAGAAATCTAAATATTAATTTCGTAAAAATAATAAAAAAGCAGTTGAGCCGCTAGTCCTCTTCTTAATTTACAAATTTTCTCACGTAGTTTCTTTTTGAATGTTTCTTTTTTTTTTTTAAATTAAATCTATCCAAGATAGCGAGTTAGCGACGACTTACAGAAGAAAAAAGAAAATAAATTGAATTGAAATTTTAATACCAAAGATTAAATTTAAATAAAATCTGATAAATAAAAGAGAGAGGGAGAGAGGGGCCGCATCATAAGGCAGAAAAGATATTTTTGTATGCAAGTTTGAAGGTTGTGTGTCTCTCTCTGTCTTGTTTGTGTGTGTGGCGTCTCCAAAAACATAGAAACCAGAATTAGGGTTTCTCCATATTCTCCTTCAATATTCCTTCCTTCCTTCCAATTCAGGGTTTTAATAACTCTTTCAAGTTTCAACAATACAGATACAGGTTCCTTCTCTTCTTCATTCAAACTCCATTTGCTTTTGCTGCATAGCGTTTTGCACCTTTTTTTAGGGTATTGAAACCGGTCCTAAGCTTTCTCCATCTTGTCCACAAATGCGGACGCCAGCATTGTTCTTCATATTAATACCTTTTTCTCCTCAATTGCTCTTTACTTGCATTATTTGATTACCGTTCCCGTTTCTGTTGGGCTTTGCGAGATCAGGGTGCTGATTTGGATTTGTTGAATGCAGGGGCTGATTGTTATAAAAGAGGATTTCTGTTTCTATCGAGGGTTTTTGTTTAAGCAACTAAGGTCAAGAGAGAGAAATAAGGGCTTTTCTTTTCGTGTTTTGTGGTTTGTTTGTGATTGACTATGCGAGCTTCATGGGCTGATTTGGCTGCAAATTCTGCAGCTGAGGTTGCTGGTTCTGGTACTTCAGCCAACAATGCCGGGGCTAGTAACAGTTTACCTCCATCCCGGTCTACTTACGTGCCTCCGCATCTGAGGAACCGGCCGCCATCAGCTGAACCATCTGCCCCGCCATATAGTGGCGGTGCAACTTCTGGTTCTGGGGCTGATGCAGTTAATTCTGGATCACGTTGGGGTGCACCTCGTGGCGATTACCGTTCAGGGGGGAACAAAAGTGGATGGGGGAGCAGAAGTGGGGGTTGGGATCGTGGGAGGGACCGTGAGGTCAATCCGTTTGGAGATCAGGATGACACAGAGGAGGCATTTGGTGAGCAAGAGAACACGGGGATAAATTTTGATGCCTACGAGGACATTCCGGTGGAGACTAGCGGGGATAATGTGCCACCACCTGTGAATACATTTGCTGAGATTGACTTGGGTGAAGCACTTAATCGTAATATAATGAGGTGCAAATATGTTAAGCCGACGCCTGTTCAGCGGCATGCCATACCAATTTCCCTTGCTGGAAGGGATTTGATGGCCTGTGCTCAGACTGGTTCTGGAAAGACAGCTGCTTTCTGTTTCCCAATTATCAGTGGAATTCTGAGGGGCCAACCTATGCAAAGGCCACCTCGTGGTGTGCGTACTGTGTATCCACTTGCCCTTGTTCTCTCACCAACTAGGGAGCTATCAATGCAAGTGAGTTAGTTATATGTACTATGTATACGTTTTGCGACTTAATTTTAAATTAAAATATAGCGGAAATGTTGTGATTTGGTTTCAGATACATGACGAGGCTAGGAAGTTTGCATATCAAACAGGCGTTAAGGTGGTGGTTGCTTATGGTGGAGCTCCAATAAACCATCAGGTTTCTTTCCTATCATTTATATTTTTTGGTTCTCCGTTTTGTTTTGTTTTACCTGGGATAATTAAAGCTATTATTGATGCTATTTTTGATAGATGCTTGTATTTTAATCATAGTTACTCCATTTGTTGATCTATGTAGCTTAATCAACCTAATGAGATAAGGTTTGGTGTTTGTTTCTCTTAATGGGGTTTCTATTTCTAGTGAATTTGAAAGTTTTCTCATATTTTGGTTTAAGATCTTGGTATTATAGTTCACACTCAAGGTTCAGAGGACGTTGATGAATCCTGTGGTATAAGTGTTATTGAACTGTTTCTGACCTCGGAAATGTGAAGTTATGCTAATTGTCCATAAATTACCAGCATAGTTGGAGAGTATCTGGAAATCGTATAAACATATCATTAAGCTGCATGCTTTGTTCCTACTGCAAATTTAGCTGACTTGGTCCAATTTATGATTTTGATATATACCAACCAATTTATTATTTTCCAGCTAAGAGAGCTTGAGAAGGGGGTGGACATTCTTGTTGCAACTCCTGGAAGACTGGTAGATTTGCTGGAGAGAGCTAGAGTTTCACTTCAGATGATAAGATATCTAGCCCTAGATGAGGCAGATAGGATGCTGGATATGGGTTTTGAGCCGCAAATAAGGAAGATTGTCGAACAAATGGATATGCCTCCTCCAGGTGTAAGACAGACTATGCTATTCAGTGCCACGTTTCCTAAAGAGATACAGGTTTAGTTCATTATTCAAAGTACATTTTTGAGTGAAGCATCTTTCATCTAACAGTGTTTCTGAAATTAATTTAGAATTGTATTTATTGATTTTACTAGCTTGCCTGTTTCATTTGTTGCATCAACTTTTAGGTAGTGTTTGTTTTCAGAGACTGGAACTAAAATTTCAGTTCTCGGACAATTTCAGTCCCTTTATTAGTTAGTACCTTCAGAAAGTGGAGGCACAAGGGACTAAAATTTCTGGGGACGAAGACTCAAAACTCTAACATTTTCTTTAATATTCTTATTTCATCTCCATATTTATCTTGAACCAAACAAGATACTAAGACAATTTAGTTTTGTACATTTTACACCAAACATAATACAGAGACTAAATTTAGTCTTAGTCTTCCGGTTTCTGTCTCTCAGTCTTAGTCTCTCTTTCAAACATAGCCTTGTTTCTCTTTTTCTTTCCCCATTGTCTCTAGGGATGTGTAGTTTCTGCAAGCTGTTTTGCTTTTAATTTTGCTTTATCTATCTTAGTGAAATGTGCTTTATGCATTTGAGTAGCATATTCGTGTCTAGGGGTATTTTGACCCCCAAACTTCCTTTATCTTTATTAATAGATAGGGTAACTACCTTTTGAGTCGAGCATTAAAGGCAAGTTCTGATTCAGTTGAGATCATTGTGGCTTAGAGGCAAACTGCAGAATATCTGAATTATTGTTGTAATTTATTGTTGACATGCAGAGACTAGCCTCGGATTTCCTGTCAAAATACATTTTTCTTGCTGTTGGAAGAGTTGGGTCAAGTACCGATTTAATTGTCCAAAGAGTTGAGTATGTTCAGGAGTCTGACAAGAGAAGTCATCTCATGGATCTTCTTCATGCACAAAGAGCAAATGGCGTGCAAGGAAAGGTATTATCTTATTATCATTTCACACAAAGTGAATTTCTACTCTTTTACTTTTATCTTTGCTCCATCAGATGTGATGGTTATCTCTGAACAATGGCATACATATTTTTGTGTGTTGGATTTAGAGGATTGTTGGACTATTATGCTTTTGGACTATAGTATATTATCTTTATATTCATGATTTAACTCTAGCTGAATGGCTCATTAGACATTAAGACTATTTCATGCTTGATTTCCTGTTTTGCAGCAAGCTTTGACATTAGTTTTTGTGGAGACAAAGAAGGGAGCTGATGCACTGGAACATTGGCTGTGTATGAATGGTTTTCCAGCTACTACCATTCATGGAGACCGGACTCAACAGGTTAGTTTGTTGTAAACATGTATTTGTATCTTTGTTTAGGGTGTGTTCATGAGTTGAGGGAAAGGAAAGGGAAGATTTTTAATAGTCTTATTCATGCGTTTAAAACAAGTAAGAAGGTGGGTTTTGAAGGGTTTACTATATATTTGTACAATTTTACCGTTTATCAAAACAATTTACTGTAATTAATATATTTTGTAATATTTTTATAATAATTTAGTTTAATTTAAAATATTAATTAAACTAACATTTGATCAAACCCCCAATTTGGGGACTTGAAAATGGGATTTTGGAGGGTTAACAAAAACCACCAAAATACTTATTCTCTGAATGATAAAACTCGGAGGCATTTCAAAGCTTTTTTCTCCCCTCTAAAACCCTCCTAAACTAAACTTGCGAAAACACCCTTAGGTGTTAAGAGATGACATTTTTTAAGACCTACAACATCTTCATTTTAGAATTTGCTTTTCCATCATATGCAAGTTTCAAATTTCTTTCTTTTTGGTGCGTCTGTTCTTGTTGATCAATTCTTCTCTATTCTGGCATAACTTTTTCTGATTTATTATTAGTTTGTATGAAGGTGAAACTTGCATTTATTTTGTTTTCTCTTGCTTTCAAAGGCCGACTTACTTTTCAATTTGTTACAATCATTAGTTTTAAAAGTCTTTTACATCAAATTGTATTCTTGTTATTTTGGTTTTTTGGTGAGAATTGTATTGGTTGTGTCATATCTTGTTTGTATGCTTGGGATTTGTATATATGGTTAGCTGTTCGTGAATGTCTGCAGGAAAGAGAAATGGCATTAAGGTCATTTAAGAGTGGCAACACGCCCATATTGGTTGCCACTGATGTGGCTGCACGCGGTCTTGATATTCCTCATGTCGCCCATGTTGTTAACTTTGACCTTCCCAATGATATTGATGACTATGTACACCGTATCGGAAGGACGGGACGTGCTGGAAAGAAAGGCCTTGCAACTGCATTCTTTAATGACAACAATGCCTCCCTTGCAAGGTCTTTAGCAGAACTAATGCAGGAAGCAAATCAAGAAGTGCCAGCATGGCTCTCACGGTATGCTGCTCGATCTTCATTTGGAGGTAGGAACCGTCGTTCGGGAGGAGGGCGTTTTGGTGGCCGAGACTTTCGAAGAGAAGGTTCTTTCAATAGGGGTGGTTCTGATTACTACAATGCCGGAAACAGCAGTGGTGGATATGGTGCGTCTGGTGGATATGGTCCCGGTGGAACCAGTGCATGGGATTAACTTCCACCGCCCAAAGCATTATACATAGAGATTAGGTGCGGATGTACACCCATAGGATGATTTTTCTACCCCTCTTCCCCTTTTCCTTTCTTCTCAATTCTTCTTTCAAATTTATTGTTGCCCTTGTAGTATCCTAAGCCAGTATCATTTTGAACTGTTATGCTAATCATTGAAGGAGAAGTGGTATTGTTACCACATCAATAGAGGTTGTAATGTTGTATAATGTTAGTTGGTGTTGGTAACGGTGGTTACTAACATTAGGAGTTATTTTTACAACTTTTCATCCTGGGCAGTAATTTTGTTGGGGACTGGTTGTAGATTATGCAGTGGGGAGATGTTTACATTCCCTTGTTAAATTTCTACAGATTATGTTTGCCATTTTAACATTCCCTAATCAGCTGAGCTAAGATTTTGTACTATTGGTAGTGAATGAAATTAGAGGAAGTTTTCCTGCTAAATGATTTTGGGGGTGATATTGATCTATTACGTCATTCTATAGCCTGATGAGAACGTTGCCACTCGTTCAGTTTTTAGTTTCGTCTCTTTTTTCTGGGATTAAAATGGATATACATTCTTTGAAGGCTTAGGTGTTAAAATCCGTTAGAAAGTAGAGGTTTTCAAGAATATCTACAACTTAATGAACTTTTGGATTTGGGGGCGGTGGGTTACGAATTTACACGGTCTAATAACCAAGCTTATAACATTTTGATAATATAGGAAAATGAACGAATTTACACGGTCTAATAACCAAGCTTATAACATTTTGATAATATAGGAAAATGAACGGAAAAATGAAAACCTTGTGAAGCATTTTTGTTGTGACCAACGACGCTAATGATGTGAAGGTGGAGTAGGTGGTCGAACTAAAAAGTGTGAAGGTTGGTTTTTAATTTGATCAAAAGGTTAACGGTAATCAATATCACTCTATATTTAAAGAGAGTGATGAAAGGTTGCATCTGGCAGCCATGAGAGGTGGTTTTGTGAGAGGGGGAGTCTCTCGTCCTCATGGACCATCAAGAAAAGGGAAAGGAGGAAAACATAGAAAGGAGGAAAACATAGAAACAGTAAGGAGGCTAACAAGGCCCACAATGAGGAGGATGAAGAAGGCGATGAAATAGATGATGATGAGATGAGATTACTATTAAGAAAATGCCTAATAGCTTATACAATATGGTCATTGGAGAGGGAAGGATAAGAGATCTGTGAAAAGACTGGTGGGATTGCCTTATTGTCAAATTATTGGGAAGAAGAATTTCACTTTCAATTTCGAAAAGGAGGCTAGAAATCATGTGGGGTAAACAAGGTAGCATTGACAACCTTTCTCATGCTATTTACTAGATGATGCACCAAAAATACTCCCACCATTCTTTATAAAACATTACTATCTCTTTGTGCAGTAAATATGAGCAACTTATTCATTATTGGCATATATATTGAGGGATCTTAAATCCATAAATACAATTCTAGAAAGAGAGAGAGTAACTGGTCTTAAGAAGGGAAGCGAAGTTAGTCTTACAACACTTGTTCTTAGCCAGACAAGAAGGACTATATAGCCAAAGAATGATAGCTAAGGGCACAACCATACTTGTACAGGATTTGTTCTATAGGCTCGTACAACTGTTCCTTGAGTTTTAAGGAGACAGAACCGAAGTCTGGTTGATGAATCTGTGTGATCCGAGCGTGATTAATGGTTCAGATCTTTAAATTATATTAATTCAGCTTTAATTTTAGTTAACCATATAAATCATATTGCTGCTATGTTTGGGTGACTACAAAAATTAGTTCTTCTCCTTTTAAAATTTTTTAAACGAATGAAAAATAGAAAACTAAAAAAATTTTTGTAATTAACCTTATGTACTCGTTATGTATGTTAAAGATAGTATTGTAAAACAAGCTCAAGATGAGCTCAAGAAAAGTCAAGAAAGTGTAACCTAGCTGCTAAGTGATAAAGCAGATATTTAAGTGTTAGTTATTGAGTCATTTGATTTTTCTTCTGAGCTTATATAAATTTGAGAACACTTGTGTATATGTGACTTAGGACAAAAATAATCCAATAATTCTAAACAAATTATGTATTTTACTATTTCTCTAATTTTGAGTTCTACTCACCAAGTAAAAATTATGTTTTTTTTTTTTTTAAATGCAAAAAACAAAGTCTTATCTTCAATCTTAACATGAAAGATTTATTTTTGAAAATTCCAAACCCTAGTACGAGCGAGTACATAAGAGTACGTGAAATGGAGAGTGGGGAGAGCGGGGGAGAGTTTTTGAGAGTGGCACATAGCGAGGCAGCCGGTCATGTCGGCGGAAGCAATAAGGGGGAGAGCGGAGGGGGGCATGCATCAGGTGAAAAGGAGAGGATTAAAGGAGATGGTAACAAGACTCAAAGTGCGGATATCGTTCAGAGATAAAGTTGTTGGTGCCTCAGCAAGGAGAGCTTTGGAGGTTGCTGATTCTCTTGATGGGGATAAGATGGCTACCGTAGTTGGTAAGCAAGGTGATTCGGAGATACCAACTGTCACTGAGGAAGCAAAAGAGATATTGGCAGAGCCCTACAAAGATGCCATCGTGATTAAAGTTCTTGGAAAAAATTTTAGCTATACAGCGATCACGCACAAACTTAAAGGCGTCTGGAGAACCAAAGGAGGATATGAGGTACTAGATGTCGGTTTTGGCTATTTCTTAGTCAAATTTGATCTATTGGAGGATAGAGAGAAAGTTCTCCTTGGAGGACCGTGGATGATTACTGGAAGCTATGTTGCGGTTAAACCTTGGAGTTCTTCATTCAGACCTTGTGAAAACACTTTTGGGTCTACCATGGTTTGGATAAGAATCACAGGTTTAAACATTAACTATTATCAAGAGAGAACCATGAAAATGATTGCGTCATCTGTTGGCAAACCGATCCGCATCGACTTAGCCACCAAGTCTGTAGAGAGGGGAAAGTATGCAAGAGCATGTGTGCAAATTAACTTGGGACTTCCAGTTATAAAAAAAATTCAAGTTGACGGTCATATGTATGACATAGAATATGAGCACTTGAATTTAATTTGTGAAAAATGTAGCTGCTTTGGGCATGTCACAAGAGAATGTATGAAAGAGAACAACAATGGCATTGGGAAGGAAAGCACAGTGAAGGAGAAAAATTTGCCGTCACTTTTTCTGGAGATAACAACGAGAAAACGGTGGAAGGTAGTCAAATCCCAGTAAAAAATCAAAATTTATCTTTTGAATTTGGAATTAATGCCAAATCAATTCCAATTATGGAGAAGCATGGTGCATCAGATCTTGTGCATGATAATTTGCAAGACTCACATATGGAAAGGGATACTCGTGCAAAAGAGGGTGAATGGGTCACAGTTAGTAGAAAAGGCAAGGAAAAAGTGGGTAAAGGCCACAATGTGGTGCCAAAAAAATCCAATGTAGCAATATGCTCCAATTTGGTGAATAAGAAATTTTCTTTTGGGTCTAATAACATGCATGCTGGATCCTCATCAAATGCAAAGGTGAAGTCCTTATCAAATGCAAAGGTGGGGCCTAAGAAAAAGAAAGATCCTCCATCCACGCTTGGCTCTTTGGGAACAACTCAGGTGGCTTTCAAGGATCAGAGTACTCCCTTTTTTAAAGCAGGGCACAAAAGGCAGCGTCCTATTTCGCTTCAAAACTCACCTACTGAAGCATTGTCAATGGATTCTCGAGTACAAAAAGAGCTTGATAAAGTTAGTGCAACAACAAACTTGGAGACCCAACCTCAACAGAAGAATGATGGTTCTGCGGTGCAAGTCCACAAGGAGACACTTGGAGACAGGGGTCCATCAACGTGAGGTAGAATGATTAAACATTCCAATTATTTAATTTATTTTTTATGGATTGTGACCATTTAAATATTATTAGTTGGAATATTAGGGGGCGTCAAATAAGATGTCTCGGGTGCACTGTAAGGAGTTGGTACGAAAATTTCAACCAACTTTTTTTATTTTGGTAGAAACTCATATTGGGTTTGAAACTATGAAAGAATTTTGGGGGAGATTAGGCTATTATCCTGTTGGGATTGTAGATGCTGTTGGACACAAGAGAGGAATTTGGTTCCTCTCTGCTAATTTAAAATTTTCTTGTAAAATTCTTTGGGCTATGAATCAATGTGTAACTTTGGAAATTGATGGTGGTGGGCGAAGATGGATCTGCAGTGCGATTTATGGCAGCCCTCAAGCCACTAATAGAGTAGAATTATGGAGTCATCTGCTTGATATTGGTTTGTGCATTCAGGACCCGTGGGTGGTGTTTGGGGATTTTAATGATATTTTGAGTGTTCATGAGGTGAAGGGGGGTAATTTCTGTAAATCATGTTGCTTGTATGCGAAGTTTGTATTCGTAGGTTTTGATGAATGACAAACCAACAAACGACATGAAAAACAAACCAACAAACAACTTGAATGAAAAAGCATGTTGAAAGATCAACCAACATTCAACGTTGAGGAATGAAGAGTTGAAAGCAACACAACAACAACAAGAAACTCAAGTCCACAACATTTGAAGACAAGTATAGTGTCTTAGGACTTAGGTAACTTCTTGTTAAGAACCAATTGCTAAATCTCTCAACACACACTCACAAAATTATGGAATTCAAAGGATTGAAGAAAGAACCACCAAAGGATGAAAATTTGGTGATTTTGGGCAAAATGATGCATGTTGCATCGATGCAAGGCCTATTGCATCGATGCAAACACGACCAAATTGCACAAAAACACGTAAATTTGGTATTTTTGAGCAACAAAACCCCACTTTTTCATCATCTTCAACCTCACAACTCATATCCCCACATTCAAACCTCCATAACCTCCAAAACAAGCTCACATATAGCTTCATACAACTCACAAAACTTAGATACCCACTACAAACAAATTACATATTTGAAGTCCCCACATTCTCCTCTACAAAACCCATAAAACAAAATCATCCACAATGCCTAGAATCAAGAGAACCATCAAGAAGTCAAAAGGCTCTTCAAGTGTGGTTCCACCTCCAAATGATCATCCTTTGGCAAGGTACTTTGCCTCTAATGAAGATCTTCAATTCTATGAGGCAAGGCTCGCCGGAAGAAAGGAAATTCCTCTGAGGTATTTGGATCCGACCCTTCTTGTCATTCATAACTTTGATACTTTAAGGCTATTCTAGTTCATCAAGGCCTCATGGATTTTGTTCAAATTAAGAGTAAATTTTATCCGGATTTAGTTGCCATAGCCTATAGTACACTCATGATTGAGATTGATGAGGAAAATGAATCAAGTTTCACATTATTCTTCAAGATAGGAAGAAAGGATTATAGGCTAGATAGTGATGAGTTAGCCACCATTTGGGAGTTCCCAAATCAAGGTGACTTGTTTCAAGGTGGTAAAACCCCAATTGAT
>NC_029788.2:3827280-3831208 GCF_000816755.2 Arachis ipaensis | reverse complement strand
GATATCTCATCCTTGAAATTAATAGAGAAATTGAACTTAAAAAATTCCTTGTTTTATGCATGCTTCTATGACACATTTCAAACTCCTTTCTTTTTGATAATGTCAAAAGGGGGAAGAGAAGTTTGAGGATATTTGAAATCTTGAACTTTTGAAAAAGAAGAAGTTTGAGGATTTGAAAAGAAGAAATAAGTTTGCGAAAAAATGATTTCAAAAAGACTTCCGCTAAGCAAAAACTTCTTGATATCTAAATCGTTTTCTTTGATAAACGCCCTTTAAGGGAACAAATGCACATATTTAGGGGGAACTCCTGCAAAAATTTTTTTTGTGAAGTCTTCTCCAAAGCTTTCTATAAAACAAAGTGCATTATTGTTGCTTTCAAAATCATTTATAAATGCATATCCTCAAAATTGGTTTGTCACTATCAAAAAGGGAGAAATTGTAAATCATGTTGCTTGTATGCGAAGTTTGTATTCGTAGGTTTTGATGAATGACAAACCAACAAACGACATGAAAAACAAACCAACAAACAACTTGAATGAAAAAGCATGTTGAAAGATCAACCAACATTCAACGTTGAGGAATGAAGAGTTGAAAGCAACACAACAACAACAAGAAACTCAAGTCCACAACATTTGAAGACAAGTATAGTGTCTTAGGACTTAGGTAACTTCTTGTTAAGAACCAATTGCTAAATCTCTCAACACACACTCACAAAATGTTTTGATGCACATCTTGCAATTCGATGCTAGCCAAATGGTTTAAAAACTTGTTTTCAAAGGTACAAAAGCATAGGAATTACAATTTCTATTCAAATCACAGTAGTATCTTTGCAAGTACTCTAGATTCTTGTGGTCTTTTTGATCTAACAACCTCTGGAAGACGGTTTACTTGGTTCCGTAAAATTCAAGGAAACAAAGAAATTGCAAAGAGATTGGATAGGGCTTGCTGTACTACAGAATGGCGCCTTCTTTTTCCAGAAGCTTTTGTTGAAGTTCTCAGTCGTTCCCACTCTGATCATTGTCCCCTACTTATCCGATGTCAAGGAGTTCCTATCAAGAAAGGAAACCGGCCTTTTAGATTCCAAGCGGCATGGGCAACGCATCCTGATTACAAGGCCATTGTTCAGAAATCTTGGGATAGTACAGACTTTGGCATCCATAGGAAGTTGCTGGGGGTCCAAGAAGCTTCGTTGGAATTCAACTCTACGGTTTTCGGCAATATTTTTATTAAAAAGAGGGAATTGGAGGGTTATTTGAATCGTATTCAACGGAAAATGGAAGCTGACAATGATCCAATTCTGAAGCACAAAGAGGAAGAATTGAGAGCTGAGTATAATATAGTTTTGGCCCAGGAAGAATTGCTTTGGTACCAGAAGTCAAGAGATCAATGGGTTCGGTATGGTGATAGAAATACTAGCTTTTTCCATATGCAAACCATCCTTAGAAGAAAATCTAACAAGGTTCATGGGTTGCTAGTTAGTGATGGGTCTTGGTCTGATGATCCGGAAGTTTTGCAAAGGGAGGTTGTTCATTTCTTCAAAAATATTTTTTGTTCTACTAAGCCTGTTGAGGTTAATTGCATGGGAGAAATTCCTATGCCATCTCTTAGCCAGGATGCTTGTGATAATTTGTCTAAACCAGTAACAATGTTGGAGGTTAAAGAAGCTCTGGATAATATGAGCTCGTTCAAAGCTCCTGGGCCGGATGGTTTTCAAATTTTTTTCTTCAAGGAATATTGGGATGTGGTGGGTCATGAGGTATGGCGTACTGTTCAGAAAGCATTCTTAGGGGAGACGTTAAGCTATTCTTTGTTGGAAACTTTGATTGTTCTTATCCCTAAGTGCGACCCTCCAACTAGATTGAAAGATTTTCGGCCAATAAGCCTTTGTAATGTAATTTATAAGCTAGTGACTAAAGTGCTGGTTAATAGATTACGACCATTTTTGGATGAGATTGTTAGCCCAACTCAGGGAGGGTTTATTCATGGTAGAGGAGCACTTGATAATATTATTGTCGCCCAAGAAGTTCTTCACTTTCTTAAGTGGACAAAGTCTAGAAAAGGAGCTATGGCTTTTAAGATTGATTTAGAAAAGGCTTATGATAGAGTTGATTGGAATTTTCTTGAGCACACTCTTGAATCTTTTGGCTTTCCTTCTCTAATTATTCGGCTTGTAATGAATTATGTTCAGGCCTCAAATCTTTCCATCCTTTGGAATGGGAATAGATTGGACAGCTTCCAACCTCGCAGAGGACTCAGGCAAGGAGATCCAATTTCTCCGTATTTATTTGTTTTGTGCATGGAGAGATTGGCGTGCTTCATTTCCAAACAAGTTGACAAGGGTATTTAGGATGGTGTGGCTGTTTCTAGAGGGGACCTAGAGTTTCTCACTTGATGTTTGCAGATGAGGGAATTTGGATAAAAGGTTGTTCTGCCAGTATACCTCTTTCTAGTGTTCTCTGTTGTGAGATTCATGCTATTTGGAGATGGCTTGTTATGGCTTGGGATTGCGAGTGCAAAGAGGTCATATGTGAAACTGATAATCTTGATGCGTTTCTTCTTGTTTTGCGAGGCACAACCAGCATGATTAGGAATGACTCTGATCTGCTTGACAAAATCAAAGAGATGCTCCAGCGCAATTGGACAGCTACTTTAGTGCTCATCCAGCGAACAGCAAATAGAGCGGCTGATTTAATGGCTAAGACTGCTGTTTTAAACAAGTAGGTGTATTTAGAGTGGTTAATGCCTCCTAATAATTTAGACATTATTATTAGAGAGGAGTACTACTCTTTTTCTTAAGTCTTTTTTCTTTGTGTTATGTTCAATCACCAAAATATATATATATATATAGAGAGAGAATAATTGTAACAATAGGTAATCGTACTGAAAGACCATAAAAAATTAAATTTAATTAGGAACCCTCGTTATATAATTAATGGAGTAAAAATATAGATAGACTAAAAAGAATGATGAATTTTAATAAATTAAAGTGTCAATTTTGATTAAAAAGGAAAAAGAAGAATATGTTATTAACTTATAAAGTAGTTAAAGAATAAACAAAAATTGAATAACTAAATAAAAGTCTATTCATATAATATTCACAAAGATATAAAAAAGAATCAAAACAAAAATTGAAAAATCAAAACAACAAATCTTAGATCTAGAATTTACAGTCATAAATTATAAACCAAACACTTTATATTTAATATTCATAGAAACATAAAAAAGAATTAAGATAATTATTAAAAACATAAAATAAAACATTATGATTATTAATAAATATCATCATAAATAATAAACTTAGGTTAACATATTTAGTTATTTAATACATAATTCTTTTCAAAAATTAGAAAAAGAATAGAGATGGATGCATAAAAAATAAATAAATAAATAAAAATATAAGTCCAACAAAAAACATAAATGATTGTTATGTGTATATAAAAATTAATTATTAAAGTATAAAATATATATTAAAAATAAATAAAATTATATATATATTTAATATATAATAGTTGATTTTAATATAGAAAGAGTATTTTTAATAAATAAATCAACAAGTATTGTGCATGAAGTCATCAACTTAACCATATCTATATTTTTTTTAATTTTTTAATGAATGATAAGAGCAACAGAAGACTTGCGAAGTAAGATTCATAGATCAATCATCCATAGTTCCATACCAAAAAGAATGCCAACCACCCAAAATAGTTAATGATTAATTTTATCTTATGATTGTTTTTAATAAGTCATTTTAGCGAATTAGTTAAAAACATAAAGATAAATCAATTTTACCATATGTAATATTTTCTCTTATTTTATAAAAATTTAATAAATTTATTATTGGTCAATTCACGAAACACAGGAACGAGATAAATAATTAAATGTTATACCGTGAAAATGAGATAAAAATACACGTATATCAGTTATAATT
>NC_029788.2:3812144-3826488 GCF_000816755.2 Arachis ipaensis | reverse complement strand
TGTTCTAAAAATATATGTTAAGATTGTAAATTAAAAATTTTTTTATTAGAAATATAAAAAATTTAAATTTTTAATATATTTATTTTATATTTATTAAATGAAAAAGTTTTAAAAACTTTTACTAATAATAATTTTATCATGTGTCTTTAAAATATATATTAGCTAAATTCTTATAACAATTGTTAGTTAAATTCTTACTAAACTCCTAATTAATATTTGGGAATTGATAAGAGTAATCATTTTGTTTTATTTGGTAGGTTATTGACACTATATAATAGCATTAAGTAATGATTTATGTTAAGTGTATATTAAAATACTATAACCAAGTTAGTCTTACATCGCTTGTTTTAAGCTAGACAAGGAGGTTTATATTGTCAAAGAGTGATACCAAAGGCTACGACCTTACTTGAACAGGATCTGTTCTATAGGCTCGTACAACTGTATCCTTGAGTTCTAAGGAGACAGGAACCAAAGTCTGGTTGATGAATCATGACCGTGTGATCAGAGCGTGATTAATGGTCCAGATTGAAGCCTCTTGGAGGCTCTCATCTGTGACAGTGGAGGATCGTTCTCACCAAACTGTGGTGGGATGGTTGCACGGTTGTCTGACAGACCACATAAAAATATTTTTTTCCCTCTTCTCTTTAGCGCTCAATTTGCCATTCTCACCTACGACTCACCATCATCACCCTCTCCTTCTCACCGTTCGCCATCGACACTCATTGTCACCACTGCACTGACCATCGCTCTTCTTCGCCGTTCTGCACTAATCGTCGCTGCGCCGCCCTCGCCATCGTCATCTCCGTCCTTCTCATCATCGTCTTCTCTGTGCTCAATAGGTATGTATTGATTTCTATTTGGTTCTGAAATTTCTGAGGTCTAAGGTTCCGATTTTAGGGGTTTTAATTTGGGGGTTTTAATCTGTGAAATATGGGTTTGTAAACTGTGGTTTGATAACATGCATGCTGTTGTTGATGAAGATGCGTGGTATTTTTGTTTGTGAGCTTGAATCCAAATGGCATGTCGAGGATGATTTTTTCATTTTTTTCCCCTCCCCTTTCAGACTTCAAGTGTAGTTCAAGTGTAGTTTGTGAGACTGAAACCAAATGGCATGTCGAGAAATTTGTTGAAATATAAATTAAATGAAATTTTTACTTTTATATTGATTCAGGCGTATACTTTATCATACATTGTCACAAAATAACCTACCTGAAGTTTGTAACAATCGGGAAGTTTTGAGTTTGGAGCAAAACCGAATAAGATTAGTAGCTCTATTCAGGAAGGTTCAGGAAAGAAGGTGAATACCAAGTCCTCTTGGGAGCAATCGGTTGAGAGGTTAGAGAAAACAGTAGTTCATGATCATGAAGGTTTTTCTAAGCCAGGACCATCATTAGCAAGTAAAGAAAGGAATAGCGGATTGGCTGAGAAAGTGAGAGTTCAGAGGACTGAGAGAAGTGATTATGGAACCAGGTATGGGAAGTTTGATAATCATGATGATGGTGAAGTAGGTGATGGTGAAATAGAGGAAGCCATTGATGATCCAAGGTGGGATAACATAAAGAACAGGTACAGGGGATGGGGGGAGCAAAAGTTGGATCAGAAAGGCCTGAGTTTAGAAGATGGAATAAGCAGGAAAATTGGGGTAGAAAGACTTGGAAAGAGGCCACAGAATCCACTGTGCCTAAGATTGTTGGTGAGGGAATCTATGGGGTTGGACCGGTTTTGGCTGCACTGTCGGCTGAACGTAGGGAATTCTATGCATTGTACGTGCAAGAAGGTTTGGATTTGAGTAGTAACAATAGGAAGAAAAAGGAAAAGAAAGGATTTGAGAAAGTTCTGAAGATTGTGGAAAAGGTTGGTTTAACTATAAAAGATGCATCAAAACATTATCTAAATAGTTACAGACAGATGAGTTTGGAGTTTGTATGCTATATTGTATTGCAGCTCTGTTACACTTAAATAGTTAACTGCGGTGGATTAGCCATATAAGCTCTTTGCTTAACTACTATTTCTTACAAATAGAAGTTGGTAAACTGACTTGATTGATCCCGTCTTTGAAATTCTCCAGCCCCTCTGTTTATTTATGGTCTGAGAAGTTAAGAAATATTAAATATATAACCCTAGGAAACTTTGCCTGAGCAAAATTGATCAATTTTTCATGCCCATTGTGTTTAGGGTTTGAAAAGCTATGCTTTATAGATGAATCCTTTGTTTTGCTTTTTTATCATATTATCCATCTCCTTAAATCTTACTGAAATTATTCTTTTATAAAAAAGATAAAAAAAAATGTCTATTGTATTTAACTTATAATATGTTTTATTAATCCATCATATTTTTTCAAAAACTCTGCTGATCTGAGCTTATTTTCTAATGTGCAGTCTCAGAAGAATACACATGTGTTGCAGAAGCTGATTTTCCGGTATTTCTTATTAGAAAAAATACCATTTTTTTTTTCATTTTCAAGTTTTCCCTTGTTGACTTTAGTAATATTAG
The DNA here is from genome assembly GCF_000816755.2 of Arachis ipaensis. Lineage (NCBI taxonomy): Eukaryota > Viridiplantae > Streptophyta > Magnoliopsida > Fabales > Fabaceae > Arachis > Arachis ipaensis. The sequence goes on along the minus strand of NC_029788.2, from coordinate 3,823,995 downwards.
TCTTGTAAATTTATTAGAAATTTTAAAATTTTAAATTTACAAACTGCAGATAAAGGTTGAAGACTTCTTTAGGTACTTTTTCTCAGATGATGCTGTAAACTTTAATGAGTCTCTCCATAAAAGATGTGGTGATAAAGGTAGCCTGCATGAAACAACTATGAAACCTCTGCATTTGAAAAATCATCTTTAATTTTGTATGCTTTGCTGGTTGTGAGTATGGCACTAAGTAATAGTTTATGCTACGTATATACTAAAATCAGTAACCAAAGTTAGCTATTAATATAAAATATATGATGGAATATAAATACATATTAAAAATAAATTAAATTACATATGTATTTATACACAAATATATTGATGACTGATTTTAGTGTGCGAATAGCATTTTTGCTAAATAACATATAAGTTGACTTTTTTGCCCCTCTATCCCAACCAAATTTATTACCATCCAACAACCAAACCCTTTTTAATTATATGTATGTGGCTAGATAATCTATGAAAATATCTAAATGTTCCTTTTTTTTTCCTTTTTCCAGAAAATCTATGCTTATGTGACATTTTGATGTCTGCTATTTAAAGAGTATGATGTAAATTTGGAGTTACAATTTACATCACTTTGTTAGAAAGCAAGAACAGAATCTTAAAATGTTATATGATATCCCATTTGCCAGATGATCATAATGCTAATATTCATAGGAATTAGTTGCAGCATTTTAACTTCTTGAACTTGTCCTCAACCTATTTTTTTAGAGAGAAAATATGGTGTCTGAAAAATTACTTTCCAGAAACTAGGTCCATTATCTTTATTTATTCATATTGTCTTATGCAGAAGACAGCTACTAATACCAGAATTTGAGTGCAATGAAAAGTCTATTTCTTCATATGGTTGGTATTGAAAACAATCTCTTGTTGGCTCTTTTTGGTGTATACATCAAATGCCGTGGGGTTATTTTCTCGATCTAGCGGATTCAGAAAGATTAGAGTAGTTTGATCCATAAGGAAAACCAAATTTTATCTTAGTATGTGGTTATTTTCTGAAACATGTCTGTACATATCACTCAACACACAATATATAAATTTGATCTCTTAGGCTATGTTTAGAAAGGAGACTGAGATTGAGAGACAAAGACGGGGAAATAGAGATTGAGAGATAGAGACTAAATTAAGTCTCTGTATTGTGTTTGGTGTAAAATGTACTAGACTGAGTTATGTCTAAGTATCGTATTTGGTTTAAGATAAATGTGAAGATTGAGGAGTAGATTTAGGATTTAAAAAGTTTCATGAGAGTATTTTTGAAAAGAAATGTTAAAATTTCAATCTCTAATCCTAGAAATTTCAGTCCCTTCTGTCTCCACCTTTTGGAAGTACTGAAGAAACTAAAATTTTGTATCTTGGAACTGAAATTTTAGTTCCAGTTTATAACCACCAAACACAATACTGAGTCCTAGTTCTTCAGTCTCAATTCTAGTCTCTAAAAGTAAATACTACTTAAGTTGCATTTGGATACTGTCTCTAAGATACAGTAGATACAGAATTTTTTTGTTGTAGAGATACTGATAGAGAAACAAATTTTTCTTTCCTTCCCAGAGACCGAAAAATACAAGTCTTGGTGTTTTCTATATCTGTATTCTTGTCATAGAGATAGAATTCAAAGGCAATCTTATTGATCTTACTTTTATGTGATTGATATCTCCTATAAGAGATGTGTTTATATTACCAGCTTCTGCAGGTCTTAAATTTCAACTGCTGTTTTATTTCTTCTGCAGTTTCAATGTTGTATTTGTGAATCAAAAGTTGAGTGGGGTGGTAGAAAACTTGTAATTCAATAACTTGAGTATTAATTACACATCTAGAGTGAAAAATGTGTAGCATACTGCATCTTGGAATATGTCATTCCACTTTTTCAGTATGTTAGAGTGAATTGTAACCTTACAAGCAAAGAATAAGGGAAGAAATCATATAGATCATATTAAAATCCACTAAGTAATATTCTCTGTTTTTTTTTTTTCTTTAAAGTACTGTTTTAGTTCCTAACTTTTAGATTAAATCCTAATTCTGAGTCTAACGTTTAACATATCCTATTTTTATCCTAAATATCTTATTTTGTCCTATTTGAGTTATCTGGTCAAAATTAAACTTTTTTTTCCCCCAAAAAATACTCCAAAAAAAAAGTTTTAATTTTGACCAAAAGACAAAAATAAAACGATTTAAAATATTTGAAATATGAGAAACTAAAATAATACTATACCTTTTTTTCTGCGGGGGATTTCACTATCGGCTTTGTTATGTCTTTGGATCAATGCATTCAGATATAAATTTATATTTGGATACATTGGTTTAAGAATGTGAAGTTAATAATGACAAATTCAATGTTTCTGAAAAGAGTCCCGTTAGGGAGATAATGAGGTATCTATACAATATGTACAATGGGCTGTTTATTTGTCCCAATATGTATTAATAATGTAAATTAAACATTATTATTCCTAATTTCTAGTTGCTTTTTATGATTTCTACTTCCAATCTACTCCAAATTCTTTCATATTAACCCTTCATCACCCACTATTACCTACCCTCTAAAAAACTCTATTGTTTGTTCCGCAGAAAAACCCCCTTTCTTCGCCGCCCCGCCGTGTGCGCAGCAACCTGCGTTCTACCGCTCTGTTTTTGCGTGACGTGTAGCTTCCGTTCCTGCCGGCCGGAACTGTTGCGCTCCGCCTCCTTGCGCCAACGCCCTCGCCGGAAGAACCTCCGTCACTCCTCACGCGGCCGAACATCCGTGACCTGCAACTGTCAATGTCGTCAACGTGAGTTGCAGCCCCGAACCCCGCGCTCGCATCATCCTAGCACTGCTGCCTGGGTCTTGTTGAATTACTCGAAGAATAAACATTCACGAAAACTGAGAAAGTGAACATCCAAAATCATACAAAAACGAACATCCAATATGAACATGTATAAATCATAACCAGCAATCATTGTCTACAACTAAGCACCCAAGAATAACCATCCACGTTCACAAAGAAAGTGAACATCCGACGACAAAGGCACAAACCGGCTGTGATGGAGGCGCTGGACGTCCGGGTTGCTGCAGTGCTGCGAGCTTGACTCACACAATATGCGCGTCTTCCCTACATACGGTGGCCTGTGCGGACGACGGCGACTGGTAACCATGGCAGCACTGTACCAGTTTTTGCTTCGAGGAGAGATATGATCATACATGACCAATATTAAGTTATTATTGTAATTGAGAAGAGTTACTTTACTTATATAGTTATATTGCAATAATAGTTCTTTTGTAAATAAAATTTATTTGTGTTGGACAAAAAATTCTAAGGACTAACATAAACGCCACCTCAAATGAGTCAAATCCCAATAACATGGTGTCAATTGCTTGGATAATTCGACAAAAAAAAAAATCACTTATATTTCACAACACCGCCATCTGCCATGTGAAAACTATATATAGATAAAAATTCCATTTTGCGGCAAGATCATGCGAAATGCTTTGAATCGTTTAGCCACAACACGATATTACAAAATATACACTGATGCACATTTATGTCAAAACTTTTGTTTTTGCGTATATCATGAAAGAATATAATTATTTAAATAAAAAATCTAGAAAAAAAATCTAAATTTCTGAGTGATTTGTTATAACAAATAGCAAACAAGATGTAAAGTAAAATTCACCTTAGTAATACTTATTCCCGTGAGAATTTTTACTCGTCATAATTTTCTTCCGGTATTGCTTATTTTTGTTTCTGATTTTTTATAGAAGCACAAACGCAAAAAAAGAAACAAGTACATATTTTTCAAAAACATAAACTACTTTTTCCTTTTTGGGATGACACACAAACGAGGTGCAAATCGCCTGTCGAGTGATGTAATTATTAGGGCAAGTTACTTAAATAAATAAATTGGAGAAAATATTTACCTGAATGTGCAAAACTGTTTCTTGTTACCTGCATGTGCAAAATGCCATTTCTATGTAAACCGTGGCAACCCACCACGGTTTCTAAACGTACATAAACCGTGGAGACCCATAGCGGATTAGGGTTTAAAAAAATTGAGTGTAAACCGTGGTAGGTCACCACGGTTTACTAAGGAAAATTTGCATGCATAAACCGTGGAGGGTCACCACGGTTTATGAAGGAATCCTTCTGCACGTAAAACCCTGTGGGTCACCACGGTTTACGTGTGTGTGGCTATATAAGTAATCCGTGGAAGGTTAGGACGGATCATTTGGTAAGGAACAAAAAAAAGGAAGTTGTTGTGTTGAGAGCGTGGGCTGAGTTTGTGCCGAGGAACGATGCAGGGGCACAGAGATTACTTTCCGCACGCCTTGCACTGGATCGGCTGCGTCCCCACGATGTGAGTCATTTATTTATTACTGATACCTGTACTAGTTTTTGTTAAATGTCACTGTCTCAGCAAACTCTTACTGTTTCTATGCAGTTTGTGTGGGAGCCTTATTCTTTTGTTGATGTTGGTGCTGTCATTCATCCGGAGATACTAGCTGACGAGCACCGACGGCTATGGACGGCCGTCACTAGCCTGATATATTTTGCTGCGATCGAGTGGCACCAGGTCGATAGGGTTCTACCCCAGTTCGGGGGTGTTCAGCATCTCCCAGAGCCAGCACTGAATATAGATTGGCTACATGCGAAGGACGGTAGGGGTGGGGACCGGTGGTTTCCTTCATATTATCAGGAGTGGCACCAGCATTGGGAGGACAGGCTTCGGTCAGTCATATGGGTCGATCGAGTCATGGACCCTGGTCCATCAGCAGAGTACCTGGACTGGTGGTGCCGTGTGGCGCACAGGTTCCTATCCCCAGATGTAGCATTTCAGGATCCGAGGCCGATTGTGCTGACTGAGGAGGCGCGTCACAGAGGGTCGTCGCAGGCACCTCCTAGAGTGCACGTTTATGACAGACCAGATAACAGACGAGTCGATCGGCGTCGCCGTATAGGGACCCGGACCACCGATCGCGAGTGGAGGGAGTTTGCGGACCGTTTAGAGGAGGATGTTCCTGGAGCTGAGCCTGCGGATGCAGTGGACTACCGTGTTCCTCGACGTAGAGGCAGACGGCCACCTGCGAGGCCTATCCGTCGAGGTGCGCCTGATAGAGGACCATCGGAGCAGGGGGACGGCAGTCATCACGTGCCCGGTGAGGAGGTAGTTGGATCACCATCAGCTATGGATCGGCCGACGTTCGAGGTGGGTTCTAGCTCTCAGCTCTTTGGACACGTTAGCCCACATGATTTTGCCGAGTTTACTACCGCGGCTGTCGGGATGGACATTGATGATCCTGTTACTTAGTCCGAGTTCTACATGGACATAGCAGACATGCTTAGGGATGATGATACTCATTATAGGCCACAGATGCCTGAGGAGCATGCCCAGTTTGCTGATCAGCAGCCCAGGAGTGACGATGTTCAGGCTCAGTTGCCAGTGGACCTCAACGAGCCTGCAGTTTCTCCGTCTGACCCATGGTTTGCGTGAGGAGGGACACCTGCCTCTGCTTTCAGCGTCGTTCCCGCACAGCCCTCAGCACCAGAGGCAGATCAGAGACCTAGGCGTGTGAGGCGTCCTCCTTTGTGTGGTACCGGAGGTCACCTGCTTGGCCAGTTCGACGATGATGACAGTGACACCATTGAGGATTCTGATTAGTTATATTATATGTACCTGTCCGTTAGGGACTTTGTTAATTTATGTATTGAGCATGCTACTTAGTGTTTATGGCTTTCAGACTTATGTTAAATGTTATTTTTCTTTTGACCAATCAGTTTGATCGGTTTCAGCTGCTTTGATATTTAGCTCTACGGTTTACATTATAATGAACGATACATTAATAGGTAAAATAACAGGAATTATTACATCTGAAATTTTTGCATTAGATAAACATGTTGACAGTCACAGACTTAACCAACCATACATTACTAACATTATCTAGACCCTGATGCAACTGAAACATCATAGACTGCATGATACACGACATGAGATCTACGCATCCCCTCCACCACTCTGGCTTCGCTGGTGACAGTTCCTCCGCGTATGCCCCAGCTGACGGCATAGTCCACATCGCTTCGGCTGGTTCTCCTGAGACTGATCCATACTTCCACGGATCCTGGTTACCCTTGGACGACCTTCCTTTGCACGCCGCAGATTAGGGTCAGGAATGATGGTAGGCCCAGCATATGGAGGCCATAGTCCTTCAGGGATAGGTGGGAGAAACCCCTCCTTGTAGACGTTGAACACCTCACTCATACGATACACCTCGTGAACATATGACGCCCAATTTAGCCGGGAGTAGGCGCAACACGCAATGGCGTGGCAACAAGGATAATGCAGCGCCTGAAAGTGGCCACAGTCGCATCGGTGATCTTTAAGGGAGACTCTATAGCTGCCCAGGGAGAACTTGCCGGTTGGTGTTGTCTCCGCGACGGTGTACTCGGACTGCTACCTGTCATATAATGTCACAGTGAAGCACCTCGAGTCTCTTAGGTTCCGATCAATAGACTTTACCAAGGCCTGACAGAATTCATGCCCAGAACCGAGTTGTGCCGCTGCTGTCTGTCCCCGTACCACAAATAGCTGAGCAAGCCTCCCGTAGGTTGACTTAACCAAAGATGTGACCGGCAGGTTGCGAGTTCCCTTTAGCACGGAGTTCACACATTCACTGATGTTTGTGGTCATGTGCCCGAACCGTCGACCAGCATCCTGATGTTGGGTCCATTTGTCATACTCCATCCGGTTGGCCCAGTCACACATTGCTGGATTCTCAGTCCGCATGATGTCAAACCAGTAGTAAAACTCAGCCTCAGTCTTTGCGTAGGCAGCATTCACCAACAGCCTCCTGGAGTCCTTACCTTTGAACGTTAGGGCGAAATTCGCAGCCACATGCCTAATACAGTAAGCCCGGAACGCCCGAGGAGGCAGCCACCCAGTCTCAGGTGCCTCAAGCGCTGCCTTGATCCCATTATGCCTGTCAGAGATAACAAGGATACCCTCCTATGGCGTCACATGCGATCGTAGGTTGGACAAGAAGAATGACCATGACTCTGCATTTTCGTGGATCGCCTCGTCTGTCATCGTCGCTGTCACCATCGATATCAACAGGCTCCTGGTCAGACTCTTCGTCACGCATTGCATTCTCTACTTGATCATGTCCACCAAAGTCTTCGATATAAGGTACGAGGCCACCACCGGTGCCCACAACGTGCGGAGGCTCAATGACTGCTGCATTCTCCAAAGGTATAGAACCAACAACCTCTGTTCGGGCTAAATCAGCCGCAAACGAAGGTGATTGAACCGGCGGAACATACGGTCTGACCGCAGGCATCGAACTAGATGCACCACCCGCGGCAGCTGGGCAGGGAACTGGCGCGGATGCCCCAGAACTATCGACACCAACCTCCAACTTCGCGAACAACTCATGGATTCTGATCTCCGGAAAACTCCGTACACAGTAGAACAGAACCCTAATATCTTCATCAGCCTTAACCGCAAAGGTTTCATACTGAACACCGGTCGATACAACCGCCATGGGAATCTTGTAGAATAGTTTCTTCACCCACTTGCTACCCAACACGCCAAGCTTCTCCAAGATGCTGTTCTTCAGATCTGACAAAGTCATCGACGACCTGATAAAAACACTTAGTGGTTCTCTGTCGGTAAACTTCACACCTTTGCTTTTGCTTTTTTTTATTTTCCCAGAGCAATGCACTAAGGCAAGAAAACTCTCTTCCTCACTAGCCATTGTGAAAATGATCTCTTATGGAGCTTGATTCACCAACATATATATAGACTTCCTGTCAACATAAACCGTGGTGACCCACAGGGTTTTACGTGCAGAAGGATTCCTTCATAAACCGTGGTGACCCTCCACGGTTTATGCATGCAAATTTTTCTTAGTAAACCGTGGTGACCTACCACGGTTTACACTCAATTTTTTTAAACCCTAATCCGCTATGGGTCTCCACGGTTTATGTACGTTTAGAAACCGTAGTGGGTTGCCACGGTTTACATAGAAATGGCATTTTGCACATGCAGGTAACAAGAAACAGTTTTGCACATTCAGGTAAATATTTTCTCCAATTTATTTATTTAAGTAACTTGCCCTAATTATTATATGCCGTTTTCCTAATAAATCATGTACAGCCGCAAATCATGCCAAACAAGGCTTATATCTAATTGTCTATCTAGCAAATAGCAAGAAAGGAAAATGGACAGCCTTAATTCATGATTGTAAAGGACGGACTCCATTCATTCTATTGCCAAAATAACAATTAAACTCATCTTTACAGGAAAAAAACCACAATTTTTCCTACATTCCCCCCAAAACAAAGTAGATAGAACCTATTTCAATCAATTTCAGACGAAACCATCAGTTCTGCTAACAGTATAGCAAATGTGATACTAAAGAACTTTTGAACCTCACGCTTGAAGCACTTGACAATGAACAATGTGACTCTTCAAACCACCACGCCCTGCTATAGTTGACCATAAATTTCTAACTAATGTCCTGATGTGACCCTCTCCGGCAATATTTTCCCATAGGTGAGGATTTGTTTCCACTTGCCTGTTTGGACTAGAAACATCGACTAGACTGATGCTCATATTGTTGCGGATGATGCATAACTTTCCATTGAGGGAAACAAGTGCAGCAGCATCGAGAGCACGGGAGCTACCCAAATGAAGCTTGCTGTCAATAAACTTTTTCCATGAATCTGTTGCAGTGTCATATACTGTGAGCTTGCACCCATCCTGGCAATCAAGTGCATACAGTTGTCCATTAAGCGAGATGCTAGGATTACGCCAGCCATTCACCATCCCATTACTAACTGGAGTCCAGGCATCGGTTTCAGGGGAATATGCTTCGCACATGACATTGCGACGCGACCCAAGTCCCTTCAGAAACCATGTTCCATTATGAACAACGCCAATAAAGGGCACCATCGCTGTGCTCATCTCTGAGATAAAGTTCCACCTACTCCGATTTGGATCATAAACTTCAGCAGACCTAAGAGTTCTTTGAATTCCTTCGCATTCACCACCAGCCACATAAAGACAATTATTTATTACACATGAGCCAAACAGATGACGTTTCCGCAGCATATCTGGTGCCCTATGCCATTTATTTGTTCGGGCATTATAGAAAATGACGCGTCTCATAGATCCCTTCAGAGGATCCCTTCCACCAAATAAGTACAAGTGACAACCGCTAAGAACTGCACAGCCAAATCCTAGTGCTTCAGAATATTCCACAGGAACAGGGGGAAGGGGTTGCCACAGTTGGTAGGTGGGATCAAATGCATGCAATGAAATTCTTCCATCACGATCTCTTTTGATGACATAAACCCACTCTTCGGCCATTCCAAGACTTTTTCTCAGTGAATAAAAGAAGTTTCCAGACAAGAGGCGGTGCCATCTTTTGCAAACCAAACGCAGTTTCCTGTGCTCTACCCGGGGTACTCGAATCAAACAAGCAATAGCAAGATCGTCAGGGAGGCCAGGTAGGAGAGGAGGCTGAACTCTTGTCCTCTCTCTCCGTGAGTTTTTTCTCCTATGTGCATTCGGATTTATGTCAGGTTGGATACATAGCTTTGATCCCGGAACAAATTTCCTTGCCCCAGCAACTGTTTTTAGGCCCGAATCTACTCTACAGTAGCATGAAACAGAATCAACCTGAATAACTTGATATATTAGTATTCTAACCATAACCGAGCAAAAGAAATATTTCATTTAACAGAATGTAAATGCCCAGATTAAGCTCTACGTATTGGTTTTAAGACTTCTAGTACCCAAGCAGTAACTGTTTTGGCATATATTTTCCAGCGACTAAAAAAATAAGGTTTACGGAAGTAACATCACAATGTAATAAAAACCTTCATCATACTGGAATTTTTCACATTTTCTTTATATAAGTTACCTAATCTTACCATTATTTATGAAAATAGCTATCAAACTGCTGATGATGGTAGGACATTGAGATTCAAAAGAAAAACACCGAAAATAAGACAACGGAAATTTAAGAAGGGACATTGGTAAGTAAGAACATTAAAAATGAAAAGAGCACATTAAAAGAAAATAGATACAAATCGTTAATCATGGACATTTCAAAATTAAAAACAGAGACAAATGCTACAATCAATGTTGAGAGGAAGTCGAGTCAGACAAACAGAAGAATATCAGGAAGGAAAACAGCAGCGCAAAGGAGAAAGTTGTATTGCTTAGCAACTCATAATGGTGCTGAACAGCTCCAGAAAGGAGGGAACTATTGAGATTCAGAAAGATCTGAAGGTTCTGAAAGGAAACAATGTTGTTTCCTCCAATTGAGAAATGAGCACAACGTCTTGAGTCTTGCCTGTCAGGGGTTTTGATCATGAATAGATGGAAATAGTGATTGACGAATTAATTCCAACTTAAGAAAACGGTATCAAGGGAAAAATCTCCTTTGGCCCATCGCAAAAGCGTTTCAGAATGAGAAAAAATACCGACACACAATAACTATCAAGAAGCCAAGTAGGAGTGACGAGGAGGGATGGTGAAGACACTTCTCTGTCCCCACAATTACCATATTTTTCTAATCAAGATACATAGGAATTAGTAAACTTGCGAAACAAAAATGTAATTAAAGAAGAGCATAAAAACATGCTTCAAGAACATAATGAGTAAGCAATGCCTAATTAAACCAAATGTATGTAAGTGATCGTTAAGAAGATGGGGAGGTTGAGTCAAAATATGACTAGGAAGCTATCATTATGAAATTTATGATATTTTTGAGCTTAACAAGCCTGTGTATCCAGATTCTGAGAAGATGTAATGAAAAATGGAGAGAACAATCATTAGCTCAACAGAGCTCTCCATTTCATCAGCATAACAACTCTAGTAACCATCCCTAATAAAGAAACCAAGTGATAAATCCATAAAGAGCCAAGAGAAAAACCTCAAATCAAAAAAAAAAGGAGAGAGAAAAAAGAGACATGTTACTGATAAGACTATAGGCTAAAGAGGTTGACATTCATACTTAGTTTAGCTATTAAGATGGAATTTTGACTAGGTCAGCACAAAGGTCAATCAGTTCAAGTTTAGGTGTGTCTCAGAAAATGCATGATATAAGAAAAGAAAAGGAAAAAAAAAATGATAAAATAGACGTGAAATTGGAGTGACTCACCAGTGGAGCTTGAACTCTATAGCCCCTATGACTATGAGCATTAGAAGAGTGTTCAACTAACTGGTTCATTGTGCATCAAAAACAGGATTTACTATCAACTTTCAGCTTTCAAGTTTCAACTCTGTATTGCTGTGTCCAGATGAAGTTCTTAACAGCACCTTTCACTTCAGTTTCAGCTTTACCATCCATTTTCGATGCTTCAAATCCAATCCTATCCACAAGACAAAAAATCTTATAAAAATAGAAAGTTAGAAGCCCATAAGACGAGGCAAACAGTGTTCCCTCCAAAAACAGTTACCATGGCAACCTCCCACAGGTCAAGACGTGGCATCCAAGCTTCAGTAATAATAAAATATAACAGTAACACTGAGCATTGAACGAGAATTTCCCCTACCAACATTTGCATCAAATCAAACTCCAACTTCTTCTATAAATAAGTTCAGATGTATCTTTGGCTGTCACTCCTCTCTTGCCCTCACTTCCGTACGCAAACATCCCAAAGAGCAGCACCACCATAACACATTCAAAGTAATAGCCCCACCAACAAACACAACCCCAAAATCCCAGACACAGATAAACAACCAACTAGCTGCAGCTGGCACAGAAAAGACCTCTGCCGAGGCAATTGTAAAGCAAAGCTGAATTGAAGAGGAATAAGATTCCTAATCTTCTCAC
>NC_029788.2:3804465-3812079 GCF_000816755.2 Arachis ipaensis | reverse complement strand
TTCATTCTCTTATTTTAACCTCCTTTCGGTTTAGATTTCTCAGCCAGATAACATTTGCAGAAGCTTCAGCGATTATCTTCTTTTTTTTTATTTTTAATACATGCAAAAGTCCACATACGCTGGCTAATCACAAGTCCTTCAGCACTTACCACGTCAGCATAATAAAAGTCATTAACTCAACCACTTATTATCTCAAAACCTTTATCAGTTAATAAAATACCTTTTTAAATGCAAAGGAAACAGTTTTATTACATTGTTAAGGTTTGGTTTCATGATTCAAGACTCTTCAGCAAGCTATTGAAATCTATAGGCTTAAGGAGCCATGACACTGAGACATGTCAACAATTAAGATAATACCAACTAAATAGCATACACCGGATAATGAATTGATAACAATATGAATACCTTGATATTCCAGTTTCCAGAGCCACTAAGACCACCAATTCCAACCACACAATTTGAGTACTTGACACCCAGATCTTCGCAATACATCACAAATTTCATCAATCAGTTTTACATGAACCAAACCCTAGAAATTAAGAAACTAAACACAACAAAATCAGAAGGAAAAAAAAGAAAGCTAGAAAACCAAACCTGAGGCACGAAACGGCCGTGGCGCGGCGACGCCGGGAGGCTTAGGGTGGTTGGCGGAGGCTGTGAGTTAGGGTTAAGTGGTCAATGAGGGAGAGCAGCAGTGAGGAAGAGAAGTGAGTGTTTGTTACACACACAACTTACAAGTGATAGATGGTAGCTGATAGTGTTGGGTTGGGAACTGAAAAATATATGATTAGATATTAATAAATGAATTAATTTATTTTTTGGAAGTATGAGAATTTGTGTGTGGGAGTGAGAGAGAGAAAGGGGAGTGGGGTTGTTGTTCTTCATTGTGATTGCAAATTGTGATAATGGTCTTCTTTAATAAATGTTATGGGTGATAGGTCAAACCAACCCAACCACGAGGAAGGCAAAATTGGAGCCAGACAAGTCAAAAGCGACTTCAATTTGAGCGAATTTCTTACATACTTCCAACATTTAAGGTTTTTCTTTAAAAAAACGTATCATATGCATTATTAGACCATTAAAATCAGTAAAATTTTAATAATTATTTACTCAATTCTCTTTTAATTTATATATTTACTAAAATTATCTATCTATCTATAATATTATTATCGATGATATTATATGTAGAAATACTTTTTATAATTAAATCTAATTAAATTGGCACAAGTCTAATAAAAAAAATTATGATTATGCATTACTATTTTTTTTTGGGCTTTTTTAGCATAAAATTTTTTATTGGAGAACAAAAAACTAATTAACATAGCAAAAAATTTTTTGTACATAGCATATAAATTTTTTTGCAAATGTAATTTATTGGTTGGATGAGTCAATATTTTGAACACATGATCCTTCAAAAATTTGTATGGTGTACATAAAAGATTTTAGTGTTGTAAATAAAAAATTTTATACTGTACATTAAAATTTTTGTGTTATGTGTATATTGTTAGTTGGGTGTCAATATTTTAGATATGTAATCCTTCAAAAATTTATGTTGTGTACCAAAATTTCTGTACTGTAACCAAATTTTATATGTTGTATACTGAATTTTTTGTGTTATGCGTATTTTGTTGGTTGAATGAAAATATTCTGTGCATCTAATTTTTTAAAAATTTATGTGCTATAAATTAAATTTTTCTGTACTCCAATTTTTTGAACATGTATAATAGAAGAAGATGAAGACGACGACGACGATGATGACTATGATGATAATGAAGGAGGATGAGAAAGAAAAAGAATGAGGAGATGAAATCAAACAAAAGAAGAAGATGATGATGACGTTAAAGAAAAACAAGAGAAGAAGAAGACGATGAGAATGATGACGACAATGATGATATGAAAGAAGAGGAAGAAGAGGAGGAAGAAGAGGAGGAAGAAGAAAAAGAAGACGGAGAGTGCTAAGTAAATAATGACTATTTTGAACAATATAAACAACCACCAATCAAATAAAAATACACTACACTTCTAAATTACCTACTTAAATTTTAATATTAAAATAATTATCCATACAAATAATGAAATAAATATCCAATATATCTATTATTCACATTATTTAATATTTTCATTGTCTACCTATACTTTTCCCATCAATATTACCAAACCTCCAATATCCTCCCTTTGTTGAATACTCAATGTTGCAGCTTGTATGCTTTGCTATGTATAACCTAGGTTGAAACATATTGCTTTAAATAAATTTGAAGTTGGGAAGTACCTTGCCTTAAGAGATTCTGCCATGTGATTTCAATATCACTGAATTTGTACGCAAACTTTAATTTAGTTTTTAAAATTATAATTATTTTAATTTAGTTTTCAAATTTTATAAATATGCCTCACATTAGTTTTTAAGATAAATTTTAGTACAAAAATATTAATGAAATATTGATATCTAAAACATGTAAAATGATGCAATTTTAATTTTAGCATTTAAATATCCTAGAAACGATGTTGTATCACTTGTTTTATTAAATAAAATTAAATTTCAATAAACACCACTTATGATATTATTTATAGGTTATGAGAATGTCAAAATTAAAACTACATCATTTTACAGAGTCTAACGTGTCATCCAGTTGTCGATGACAACGCTCCGTTAACATCTGTATATTGAAAATTATTTCAAAGACTAACATATATGGGTCATATTCATAAAATTTGATGACTAAATAAAAACAAATAAAATTTTAGTGACTAAATTAAGGATTGCATACAAATTTAGAGACAAAATTGAATATTATACTATTATTTCATACAAAATTTTCATCATTCACCAGCCTAGAGCTTGCTTTGCTAGTAACAAGCTAGATTGAAACTTGAAAGCCTTAGACATGCATAATCTTCCTTTCCCAATATTGCTTCAATCTGATGCACAGTGTTGAGTGTGATAGCAAGAAACATCCCATTACACATAACCTTCTTCCATACCTTAAACATAGTAAAACTTGTGTCTTTATTTGTTCTTCCCACAAAAGTTGGTACATTGTAGTAAAGGTGAGCTCATAGTTATATAGAATGCAATAAGACATTCTAGACTTCTAGTAATAAGGGAATAGATATTTGGTATGCAATATGTCATATGTAAAATACTTAATTAGTAAATTTATGTCAGATAATTATGCGGGAGCTATTTTACTATTAGTGATTTTTTCCAATACGGGCCTGCTACACATACAAGTATACAAGCATCCAAGTTGGCCCAGTCCTAATCGAAGACACGCGCATAAGGAAGCATAACATGGCGCGTCAAAATCACGCGCTCAACACAAATGGTTACGTATGGCAGACTCTTCCACTTCCTCCACTTCTTCCACTTCTCAAAACGCTTCGAAAACAAGGAAACGCTCCCATTTTCGAGCAAATGTTTCCTGAGAGAGTTGAGTATAAGAAACTTTCTGATGATGACAAAATAATTTTTAGAAGATTCCAAGGTAAGACCCTCAAAAGTCTTACCGATGAAATGATGGAAATCGGCGTTGACAGCAAAGAGGAACGCCTGATGTTCAAGAGGATATTCATCCTCTACATACAGATGGCGTTCCTTTTGCCAACGACGATAAACAAAATATCACCCGTGCACCTGGCCACAATTTTTAAGATGGACGGCATATCGGAGAGAAACTGGGGGGGCATGTTTTGACCTTCTTGATCAAAGGCATCACAGACTACCAGGAGAAGAAGAAGAAGGCAATTGATGGCTGCCTCTTTGCCCTCATGATAATATACTTTCATCTTTCTGAAAACAAAGGCAAGAAGAGAAGACCACACCCACGGTTCCCCCAGCTCCAACTAAAATGTAAGTTCATCAGACTAAAATCAATCTTTGCTTATCATCCGTATATTCTTATTCTTATTCTTATTCTTATACATGATGACGCAGTCATCCAGACGCAGAAGACGCTGCTGCCCTGTTGATGATGGCACGGACAGCTTCCTATGTTCCTAAAACAGATCCAGGGGTGCCATCATTCAGCCTTGGATTGACTGATTCAAGCCAGGAGGGGGCGTCAACGCAGGAGACAGAAAGGGAAAAATCTTCAGAAGCTGCGAATTTGATAGAACAATTGGACAGTTTGGTCCAAAGAATAGCAAGCAGCGCGACGAAGGGAAAAAATACAAGTCCACAAATTCAGAGGGAGACTGGGGGAGAAAGTTCTGCAAAGTTTGAAACTCCTCGGGGATTATATCAGATTACGGATGATATGAAACAAAAGCGCTACATCTGGGGGACAAGACTGAAGGAAGATGCAGATGGCAATACTAACGAGTATGAGGAAATGTGCACTCTGATTGGCCAAGGAAAATACATTTTGATGAGAATGCACCTTACTTCCCTCCAGGCAAAAAGTGATATAGAATCTCAGGTAATATTATAATAAGATTAATGTTTTTACACCAAAGTCAATTACAATGCTTAACTTGTATGCAGAGCTTTTCCGATAATTGTCGAAGCATTAGATCTTATAACAAACATTAACTACTCTATATCAAAATCATTTTTGTTTTGAGAAAAAAATTTATATAGAATTTACATATCTACAATCATATTGAATATTGGATACTCTTTTCATTTCAAAATAATTTTGATCTTCACTTTTTAGATATAATAATATTTTTTTTAATAATCCAAAAAGCAAAAACCAACGCATATTTTGAAACAGGGAGAATAAATATTAGAATTCTAGAAAGACGTAACTACAGAAGAAGTGGCAACCAAACCAGAGAGGAGAGCAACAAAGAGTGCACTATTATAAGTGGTTGGTTCAGCTTGCATTGAATTGTTCCTTAAATCATTATACGTCTCATTGAAGAAGGGTCCACCCACTAAAGCTCCAAGTGGTACATTAGGGTTAGGTTTTGGTGAGGCATACCACTTTTTAAATCCAACCTTGCATCCAATCTCTGTAGCATTAACTGGGATGGAAGATCCTCTATGATGCACATATTTTGGATAATGACTTCCATATCCTACAAGATAACTCATCTTCAATGGATTTTCTCCCAACACATATTCTGCCTGAAATTGTTTCAATTTTCTATTTTCAACATTCATTCAATCATATTATAAGCTAGGTTGCACATATATAGGGCCGTGAAAATAGGCCAAACTCATCGGGCCAGTCCATTTATCCATTTAAATAGGCGGGCTTTGCTTATAAAATTAAGTCGGTTTAAATTTTGGGTTAACTCAATTAACCTGAAAAAAATGACAATCCTGCAAACTAAACGGGTGGTCCGTTTATTTTTTTTACATTTAAAAAAAAAGTAACATTTTTAGCCGATATTCCTCCCGATTTGACCCGAAAATCCGACTCATCAACTAAAAAAATATTATATTTTAAAGATTTATTATCTAAAAGTGATATTTTTTATCAAAATATTTTTTAAAAAATAAAATAAAAGGATAAACAGGCTGGCCCCGTTTAACCCATCGGACTGACCATAAATGGTCCGAACTAAAAAATTATGGTCCGCGAATAAAACAGGCTTAAACAGTCTAGCCCATTTAACCCACGGGTTTAATGGGTCGGGTCTAAATGAGTCAAGTTAGCCCGTTTTAACAGCCCTACACATATATGCATTCAGTATATGGTACTATATAAAGTATGATATCAAATTATTTGCTAAAGTAGAAAATTTAAACAAAAATGTAGTATACAGAATCATATAATATAAGAAGTAACATTGCACCAGCAGAAAAGCTTAAAACAATTAATCTCACTTAGAAGTTAGAACTAAAAGATGGTAAGTTATTTAATGTGCAAAGAATCGACGAGATCCTAATGGACCATGAGTTATAATATAATTTAGAGAGAGCGATTGGGTGTTTAAATTTATTTATTTATGACTCTAAAATTATCTCATTTATTAGTGAGATCTCATTGACTGAAATAATAAGCAATGATTAAGTGTGTATTTGTAAAAAAAAAAATATGAAAAAATATTTAAATATAAAAAAGAAAACAAAGAAACATGCTTCGTTATACATTATTATAAACGTTTGGTAAATATTAAAAATAAATTTTATGAACTTAAGCGATCAAATCATAATGAAACTTCTTTAAACTTCTTTTGGCATATTTTGAAATATTTTGGGAATATTCTTCTTGTTATAATAAATTAAGAGTACTTAAGTCAATGAGTAAATAAATTCAAAGACAATTTTGGTGGTTTACACTATATATTGGCTAAAATATCTTAATAAGATTGATTAAAAAAAAAAAAAACAAATTTCATATATTGCAAAAATTAACTTCCGTTCTAAATTAAAGTGATTTGGGTCATAATGAAGTATCAATTTATAAATATATTATCACAAGCTCAAATGCACATTAATTACTAGTATTAAAGATAAAAAATACGAAATTGGGTCATAATGAAGTATCAACTTATATATATATTATCACAAGCTCAAATGCACATTAATTACTAGTATTAAAGATAAAAAATACGAAATTTAGAGTGCGTTTGATTTGCGTTTTTATTTTCAGTTTTTATTTTTACTGTTTTTTATTTTTTAAATTTTGTAAAAAAAAAAATTTAAAACAATAAAAATAATAAAATCTCATTTTCTGTGTTCATTTCCTATTTTCACTTTTTTCTTCATAAAATTTGAAAAACAAAAAATATTGGAAATAAAAGCAGAATATAAAAACGTAAACCAATCACAACCTTATTTTGCCAAAAATACATACCATACCTGAGATATGGCGAATTTGCGAAGATCTAAAGGCTTATACAATTTTCCACTACAATATAGAGCTTCAGTTTGTGATGTCAGCATATAATCACTATAAACAACAGCTAAGAATGCAAAAGCCACTGCATGTTGCAGAGAGTTCCAAGGTTGTAACCATATCAATCCACCTGCATTCGTTCAAGTTATAAATTGCGTAAAAAAGAAAGTAGCAAAGTTAATAAGGAAAAACGTGTTTAAATAACAAAAGATACTTTCTTATTAAGTCATTTCACTGCATCTATAGAGATATTAGATAAATAGTTGTGAAAAAAACCAACAAAGATATAATATTTTTCTATTTCGAAGATAGACTAATAGAGTATAAGATTCTCTATGAATATAAAAGTTAATAAGTATATATTTATGTATATGCATATGTTGGGTCACCTATGGGGAGCTCTCGACCACCGGAAAGGAATCAAACGAGAGAACATAAGATGAGAAGACATCACATCCAATTCAAAATCTTAAAGTAGTAGGTTAATAGGTCTCTCATCTTATAAACTCCTCACTCTTCCTTACTTTCTTTGATGCGGGACTAACTGCAACACTCCTCACACTTGCCACGTTAACAGTATATATACATAGTATTTCATATTTTTTTAGAAGAGTATTTAATCAAAAAATAATTAAGTATTTTACAGTAGAATAATTAAAACTGTCATGACAGTATAATAAGATAGACCTGCAATATTTTTGAGTGGTCTTAACATCTTCTATCCAGTGTTATAAATTATTTTACAGGTACTACATTTAACTTGAATGAAAGTTATCAGAAAGTTTGAAATTTAACAGATAAAAAAATTATTAAATTATTAAATAAT
>NC_029788.2:3800947-3804339 GCF_000816755.2 Arachis ipaensis | reverse complement strand
GACAAAAGATATTAATTCGACGAAGATAGGAAACCCACCATAATTAAAAAATTATATTAATAAAAAATATGAAAGAATTAAGAGTGAATACCTATCCGACCCCTGACAATTACCTCGAAAGGACGAGACTCTCAAGAAAAAAAACACCAAATTCGATCTCTAATATTTTTTTTTTGGACTGATTATAGCCTTTGTGCCAAAAAAAATAACATTGATTTTTTTTTTTGTATAGAGACCTCGTTGTCCTTTTAAGGTAATTATCAAGGGTCAGGTTGAATTTTTTTTTTGTTAAATGCCTCGTTGTATTTCGAAGCAATTGTGAGGAGCTGTTTTGGATTTTTCTCAAGAATTAATTAGAGACTGAAAATTCTAAATGGTACTTTTAGTTCTCATGGTGGTAGCTGTTGGTGAATCTGGCAGAAGAGTGCATATGACAATTTCGGCGGTTTCTCTATACATCTGAAGATCGAGGTCCTCGTCAATTGTAATGTCTGTTGCACCAAAAAAGTTAATCCTTGACAAAAGAACCTAGTTCAACATCACAGAAAACCTGGGTTATGTTCAAAGTAATAACAGAAGATTTATCCAAAATAAATGTGCCTAAAATACCAAAAAAAATGTGCCTAATTCACCTATGTTCTTCCTAATTCATTAGGTATACATTTAAGAGAACACTTTAAGCACATGTCAGGACACTATATTTTGTTACTCAAAACCATTTGGATGCTACAGTTTATCATAAACAACTATACCACGGTTATACTAATCCGTCACCAAAATCAGCAAACCAATATAAAATATATGTTAGAATATAAATACACATTGAAAATAAATTAAACCACGTATATTTCTACACAAATACATTGGTGACTGGTTTTAGTGTACGAATAACATTTTTGTATCACAAATATTCCAGAAAGTGACACTAATAATTTGTACCTGGATTGCAGCATGCTTATCATCCCAACTAAACCATGAGAAAGAACCAAAATTTGCAAATGCTTTTGCATTCTGTAGGGTGACATAATTGAGATATGATGGATCCTTTGTTGCATGGTAGAGCCAAGTAGCAGCCCATAAGAGTTCATCACCAAAACCAGATGATTTATAAAAGGGGTTCACTTGAGGAATGCTAACACTGTAAGAACATTTGAAAGTGTCAGCGAAGGTGAAGAGCTGTTGAGCATGAGCGAGGAGGATTCCGGAATAAGCGGGATCCACGTTCTTGAAAACAAGAGATGCTGAGGCCATTGCCGCTGCAGTTTCTGCTGCTACTTCTGCTCCTGGATATGATGAATTTACTTCAATCACTGGCCTTTTCTCATTTGTATCTTCAGGTCTTTCCCAACAATTGTGATCCACCCCAGGATCCCCAACCTTCAATCACAAAACAAAAATCTATTCTTACTAATTTTACAATTAAAATATGTTACATATCACTTTTATATTACAATTAAAATAATTTTTTTTCCAAAATTAAAGAGTTCTCTCCTCTTATATCTCTCTTTCTTTTTGTCTCTAATTCTTTCATACATTATCTTTCTTATATATCATTATTAATAACTAATTATAAATTTAACCATCAAAATATACATGACATTCTCTAATTACAATTACAATTAAAATAAAAATATTGAAATTGAAATTATTATATTACTAATTTTACAACCAAAATGTATCACATATCACTTTCTCATTCTAATTTAATCAAAAAGAAAAAAAGGGCTAGCAAAAACCTAAGACTAAGATTTAAAAGAGGAGTCAAGTCTTTTGAAAGGTTTCAAAAAATGCTTTTCGAATCCAATTGAATACACAAACAATTGGTTTACGGTATAGAAGAAATACATGTATATGTAATACTAGATATTGAATGTTAACGAATTATCTAGAAACCAACTATAAATATAGTTATCCAACTTTGTCCTACTGTCAATTTCGATAGGAATTCAAAAAAACGAAGCCCTTCTATATTCATCTGTAATTATGAATTGAATCTTGATAAATGACTAACGAAATTGAATCAAGAAAACTCTAAAAGAATGGTTCCAAAATCTTATTTTAAGGGAAGATAAGAACAAAAATTGTGTGGATTTACAAAAACTATGAAAATAGAAAAATAGAGAAATATCGAAATAGTTCCAACAGTTTAATAAATATTCTTTCTTTATTTTTTTTTTCATTTTTTTCCTCAATTATAAAAAAAGAATTAAGATTAATTGGGATGTAATGGTGATGGCATAGAAATAGTGAATTGAATGGTCAAATGTGGATTGAGTTTGAAAAAAGAAAGGCATTTTAGTCTGAAGAATTATTTTAAAACAAAATTTAATGGTTAGGGCCGATTTTAGAAAAAAAAATTTGAGACAATTTTGATTTTCAGCTAAAATTATAACTATCAAAATCGTACTTAGTCTTAATTATAACAACATAGCATATGATGGGATATGACAAATTAAACAAGATTATGTGAAAGTAAAACACAGGGTTCAAACTCCGAAATCAATCAACAAAAAAAAAATGATTCACCTGAATGTAAAGAACATCTTCAAAAGGATGAGCATTGATAAGATAATCAGTGATCCACTTAAGCGAATCCTGAGCATATTGTAGCTGCTTCACAGCTTCCATTTTATTCCCATATTCAAGAATCGACCATGACAACATGGTTGCAGTGAAGGCCATTGGGAAACCAAATTTCATGAGATCACCCGCATCGTACATTCCTTTACTTAGATCCAAACCTGCTTCTTTTCCATCTTTCAGACTTGAATCCCCTCTCCATGGAATTCTGTTGTTCTGCAACTTCCCAGCTGCATGCAATACCATTATTTTTCAATTGTTAACATGTCAACACTAATAATCTAATAGTAAAATTGTTGGTAAGGTATATTTTTTGTCTTTTTAACGTTTGCGATTCTTTTAAAAATTATCTAAAATGTTTAGTTGCATTTAATTTTGTCTATTTTTGTCAAATTTATCCTTAAATGTTAACTTCATATAAAATGTTAGAGACAAAATAAAAAAATATTAGAAACAGAATTAAAAAAATAAAAAATATTAAAGACAAAATTGAATAAAATTAAGCGTTAGTAATATTTTTAAAAAAAAATTGCAACATTAAATAAAAATATACTTTATCAATTTATCCTAAAGTTTTTCACTTGAACTATGTTAAATATACTTATTTTATTAGCGCTTTTTTTAAATCAAACTATAGTAACTTTATTTATGTTATCTACCTACCACTATTAAACTTAATTTCTCATGCAATCCTTCGGAAATATAGTCTTATATTTTTTTTTTCCGAGTAATGTTACAGTGATAAAAATATTTATTATTTTTATTAAAATTAAATTTTAAGTATTAAATAATTTTAAATTCTAATTTAATCC
>NC_029788.2:3798886-3800457 GCF_000816755.2 Arachis ipaensis | reverse complement strand
CTTTTTTTTTTTTATTTAATCTTAACCCTAAATTTCGTAATTCTAATACACACATCACTCCTTTACCTCCACTCACCCACGGATGACCAAATTTTCATAGTGAATTTTGAAATTTAAAACTTTTACTATTTAATTTCTTAAATCCAAACTTCACTATACTAATTTTTAAAATTCAGTTTTGGACATTAGATTAGTATTTGAATTTTTTTGGTATTAAATCAGCAAATAGAATGTTAAGTTAGTTTTGACTTGCCAAAATAGATACATAATTAAAAGATATTATTTTGTTTTGATACTTAAAATTTTTTTTATTTTAATTTTTTAAGTTTTATCTTATTTAAGTACTAAAATAAAACAATGACATTTAATTTTGTGNAGAAATTAAAACAAGAATGAAACTCTAATTTAATTTGTACAAAAGGTAAAATTAGAATTAATTAATTGAAATGAAGATATTTTAGGTATAAAATATTATTAAAGTTTCAGTCTCTGTCTCTAAAAATTTCAGCCCCTTATGTCCTCACTTTTTAGAGATATTGAAATACTAAAATTTTAGAGATAGAGACAGAAATTTTAGTATGAGCCAACAAACATGATATCTCACTAACTCAAAACGAACGCTACCTTCTAGTTAGTCCAGACACTCACTAAGAATGGAGAAAAGAAAAGTAAGAGGCAGAGAAGATAATGTGAGATTGAGAACGAAGAAGAGAGGAAGGAGGGACGGTGCCGATGGAGCTTGGAGATGCCATTGCCGGAGGGAGGGAGGGAGGGAGAGAGAGAGAGAGAAAGGAACTTGGGGAAGGAAGAGTCTCCGCCGGTGCCATGGCCGCCGCCACTGTTGCCGTTTCTCTCCACCATTCCCCATCGCTACTGCCATGCTCGGAACTGCTGGTTGCTAGGGTGTTACAAAGATATTGAATCCACAACAATTCTAGCTTTATTGGTGTCCTCACTGTAACAAACAAGGTTAATAGCAATGGAGAATGAACAGTATAGTACGATGCTCTATGTATTTGATTACATTTTTGGACGTCGAAAAATTGCAGACACAATTCGAGGGCTGAGGCATATTTCTGAACAATGTTGGTGGGGAATGTTGATAAGGTTTGCGGTGAAGCATGGTGACGAAGCTTTTTGAGTAAAAGAAGAACACCAGCACCAACTACCACCATTCCAATCATGGAAACTGTTAGCCACCAACACAAGGCACCCACGTTTTTGTTCTTTTTCTTCTTAGCCACTTTCTCTTCCATTCGCTGCTGCAACAGAACCATTCAAAGTACTTAGTAGAATTGAAAATAAAGGCAATTTATGGTTTTTGACATGTACCATATGGTGTTTTTTCCATCTTTATATCTACGAATAAATATATTTATTTTATTTTTTATTGTGCAACAAGGATAGAGGAATCCAGAGGACAAGTCAGTAAATTAGACAAGTCTAAGGAATGATGCTCTAGTTCATAGTTGTTATAAAAACGACAGCGATCTAAAATATTTTTTTTTATCAGTTTAAATTTTTAAAAAGAGTAGTTTTATAATATAGTACTGGACTTGATAGGTTCTAGT
>NC_029788.2:3797759-3798786 GCF_000816755.2 Arachis ipaensis | reverse complement strand
TTTTATGACTTAAAAATTTAGAGTTTGATTTTTATTAATTTAAAAAAAACTTTTTAACACAAGACAAATTAAAAAATTATAAAAATTTACACAAATTCAAAAAAAATTCACAAAAAAAACTTATTAAAATATAACTATTCATCTATTTTTTCTAAGGTAGAAACTCAGGTGCAGTCGACTTCACTTGAGTTTTCACCTTTTTTTAATCATAAAAAATATTTGATGGTTAGTTATTTGTTTTTAAGTGGATAATTCAAAACAAAAGAATTAATTATTGACAAAAACATATCCTTAGAAAATAAAAAACTAACTACCCTAATTCATTAATAAATAGAGTTTAAGTTGAAGCCGCAGCAGTGCAAATTAATAATTATTGTGCCGGAGAGCGATGCTACTCTTAGAAGAAGACAACCATTTGAGGTTCTGATTCTTGTAGGTACATAGTTTGGCAATTGGGATGCTTAGTTCAACTAGTGTTTTCTCAAATAACAAAAAATGAAGTGAGGGGAATTGGGGATGTGGCCATTTGGCAGTTTGGCACTTAGGAAAGGGTGGCTAATCCTTTTCTTGTGTCTGCTAATCTTGTTTTCTTAGATCATTGGGTGACAAATGTCATAGTCATTCTTTTTTCCCTTTAGTTTATTGTGCACTTTGCTCTGTGTGATTTGTGTACTAATGATATAGTATATATTTTAATTCAACTTTAATATATGCTAATAAGTTCGGCACTACCTAAACTTTTCTGTAGTTAAGTGAAAAAAAATGTAGTTATCTAAACCACATCACTAATCATGGCCAATATTAATATATCAAAAGATTTATTCGTATCTGAGCTTACATAATTTAAGTCCAATCCATTTCATTTTGGTATATAAATTACATTAAAAATTAGATCAGTTAAAATCAGCCTAATAATGCTAGGTCCATTACAAAAGGTTTATTAGTCTTCGTGGATCGAACTAGTTAGATATGAGTCTCTAAAATCTATATCTACTGATCCAATTTAAAGAGCAAATTAAGCAAATTA
>NC_029788.2:3795688-3797711 GCF_000816755.2 Arachis ipaensis | reverse complement strand
AACTTTTCACTCTACAAAAAAGTAATCACTCATAATTTTCAAAAGTCATCTTTAAAAAATTCGTTTATGAGATAATAGCTATTTATCATGTAGTATTCTAAAAGTTATTTTTTCAATACTTTTTTCGATCTCAAATTTTTAAGGATCTATCATAGGAGATTGTGGGTTCTGAAATGGGTTAGAATGGATTTGAAATTTCCAGTGGCGATGAGAGTTATTTATTTCAATGGAAGTTGGAACTAATAAACCAGCTTCATGCGGTTCTGCAATTAGTAAAACTGACAACTGAGAGAGAGAGGATAGAATGGTCTGAAAATTTGATAAAAAATGTGTTTATTCTACCAACTCTTTTGTGCAGGTATTTGCGGGTAGAAGTACTTCCAGCAAATATCACAAGGTATAGCTTCACCAGTATTATTTGGAGAGGATGCGTCCCACCAAGGATTGAGTTGTTTACTTGGTTTGCACTGGTTGGTACGGTGAATATAAGGAAAAAACTGTGTAGATTAGGTGTTATTGGCCAGAATGATAACATGTGTTTTATATCATAAGTCTGTTAAAACTACTTTTCACTTGTTTATTGGTTGTGAGCTCACTTGGTATGTGTGGTGTGTTTGATTGTTTCTCTCTTGGAAAGATATGGACTATTCCAGGTATACTCAAGCAACAATATGAAAGTTGGACGGATATATCAACGAAAAAGATGGAATGGAAGCGGTGGTTAGTTGACTTTTTTGCAGTCACTTGGACAATTTGACTAGAAAAAAAAAATGATAAAATCTTCAAAAATTAAGGTTCAAGTGTGGTGGGCATTTTTAACAGATCATTTACAAGTTACGATGAGTAGATTGGTGGTAAACCCTATGGTTGTTGATGGCAATGCTAGAGATGGCTAAAGGTTATTATTTTTAGCATTATGAGTTTTTGTTTCTTTTCTTTTGCTCTACTTAAATATTGAAGTCTCTTACAAATATCCTACCACCACTGTCCAGGTGAAAACGTGAAACAAATAACCATACCCACAAGCAAGTCGAAACCCTCACCCAAATAATTTTTTTTAAATACATAAATAGAGAACACAAAGTATAATATAGTTATGAAATACTTTATTTTTTTTTATGAATAAAATACAGTTTATTCTTCTAAACTTTGTCATTTGTACAATTTTACGTTTTAATAAAAGCAATTCAATACCTTTACATTATCAAATGTTAAATGATGCATGGCCTTGCTAAATTTTCTTTCAAAACTATCTTTCAATAAAGAGCTAATTGTTTAACCAAGTGTAAAACACATTATATGAGATTAATTAGGTTTTAATCCTACAAAATTAGCGTTTTTTGTTTTTAGTCTTTCAATTTATTTATTTATTTTATTTAAGTTTTAGTCCCAAGTTTTTTAATTTGATCCTTGCCATCAAGTATAACTGATGACTTGGCAACTCTATCTAATCATTATCCACCCATTCCCACGTCTACTTCCACCAGCACTACCACTACCACCACACAACAACAATAAGAATCACTTCTCTTCATTACCTCCTATTTCCATTTGTAACAACCCAAAAATCTTCTCATTATTTTTAATAAATCACGAGTAACTAATTTAGTTTGTAACTAATTATACATGAGTAAATTGTTGCAATGATTTCACACCGTACCTTGATAATAGCTAAGTGAGTTTAAGAAAATTTGCGCCTTTTAGAGGGAGGTTTAATTCCGTAGTAAAGCTTACCTGTGGGGTGTTAAGGAAGGAATGTTAATTGGAGGTTATTAACATTCTTCCTTGCCAAAGGTAGCATGGACTCAATCATGTTCTAGGACAAGGGATTGTTGGCGATGGACCAACCAACACATTGCAAGGATTGGAGTCATATCTTGTCAAATACGGATCACAAAATTGGACTCAATAATAGGCACTCATATTCTGTCATCCAATTAACCTATGTTTATATCAAACTTTCACTTGATTTGTTAACCCAAATATATATAAATATATGAATTAAAATCAAATTACACCAATA
>NC_029788.2:3778084-3795212 GCF_000816755.2 Arachis ipaensis | reverse complement strand
TAAATGAATATGAAATTTTATTTAATATATTTTTTGGTTTTACTGTCGTCTTACATTGAACCTAAGTATATTGTATGCACCAAAGATATGCCACAACTAACATGTTTTACAGAAAGCCAAAGATATGCCACAAGAAACATGTTCTATAGAAAGGTAAGCACTGATGCCCTAGCCAAACTCAATAGTCGTACTTAACAAACTCTTACTGGGACTCAACCTAAAACCCTGAATCATTTGAGACGAATTAGTGACATTACATCAGAATCTATGCTATCATTGACACATTAAAGCGAAAATCATTCATATAAATTGACACATTAGAGCAGCCACACTCTTGGCACGGCCAATAAATTTCACTAGAAATGCCATGGAAGAGACATGACATTAATCATGTGGTAGCAAGAGAATAAGGTGCAATTAAGAGTAAACCTCAAATTTATTCCAAAATGATTTAGAGACGCATACAAAAAATACACTAAAAGATCAAAATAACAAAAACATTATCAGATTTAAAAAGTAAAAAACGTGACGACAATAACTTAAAATATCAATTTTAATTTTTACAAGTGACAAGCATATTATGTAAGTAACAAACAATTTGATCTGAATTTACGTAAAAATATTTAAAAAATAAACACAAAATATTAGAATAAAATTCAATATCTAGAACTTTCTTTTGCGTTTTCTTAAACTCCAATTCGCAAAACTAATCTACTTAACATACAATTACTAAATTTTAAGGGAAAAAAGTCTCATTATTTAACTCATACTTTCAAAAGGTCACAAAAAAAAAAAGCTAAACTTAAAACTTTGAGAATATAAATTTAAATATTTGGTTGTTCTTACCACATTTTAAAATATTTTATAAGCGTTTTTCTCATTTTAATCTTTCATGAATTTTTTTCTTTTAGCGTTTAAATCTTGTGTGAATATTTTTGATAGATTACTATGCAATTAATCAAAAGCATTCTGCCTATCTCAACCACATCTGTGGCCCTGTGCTATTTGCTGCTTACGTTTCCAGCACAATTCTTGGGCATCAGGGGTGCGGCTTCTCAAAGCCAAACAAATCATATATATACATATAATTCAAATTGGCATTCTATGCTAACCTACTGCTTATATTTACTCAAGTAGCGAAGGACAAGATGAAATTCTTGACGAAAAGCTTGTTAAGGGGTGTTCCGACGTTATTGTGCGCTACTTCGAGTTCGAACTCTGTCAATAAGCATTTGCCTTCCAGACAAATCCTCTTCATAACCAACAACCTGCATCAAAAAAGAGAGTTTACACTAGTATCTGCACAATCAAAGGAGGTTCTAACAAGGAAATATTCATAAACCGGAAGATGCTATCAAGAAAAACTTAAAATAATGTACTAATTGCATATAACTAAGAAAACCTGAGATTCTGTTTGTGTTTCGCTAAAACCATCATAAGTTTCAGCTCCTCTGTCTCGAGAAGCCTCACCATCATCATCTTTTCTGCCACCTCTGAGAAAATTATAACTTTGTTACAGATTTAGAAGTGTGGTGAAAAATCATGTACATGATGATACAGCTGGCATAATATACAACAAAATGCTAACCTGTTTAACCAGTGTTTCGACAATCCAAACACAGCATTAGGATTGGAATTCTCTTCACAAACGATAGTACAACCAGATGAATAGATCTATTCTGGCATCAAGGATCACTTTTTCGAAAATTACAAATAAAACACAACCTCAACGAAGTTATAAATTTTAAAAGGATACACTTCTCTCACGCCCTGTACTCCCTGGTGACCTCTGATCATGCATCTTTGAGGAAAGAAAAAAAGCAAGTTAACCAGTATACAGGGAAACAAAAAAAATTGGACATAGTAGAGCAAAAACAATGTGAATGTAGCATTAACAATAAAAAATGGAAAAACAAAAAAGAAAGACTTATACCTTACTTGTCTCCTCTAACAAGTCCTCAATTGCAGCAGCAACATCAGGAACAGCATGAGGAACCTGTCCAGCATCTTTTACCGTATTGTCTTCAGAAAAATTCATTCCATTGAAATGATGAATACCTGAATATACTGCAGAAGACACCTTATCAGGATCTTCCACAAGCCTTGCCTTTTTGCTCTGAATATTTGATATTTTTAAATCGGTCCCATTACTGGCAAGTCCGCTATATATGCCTCTATTTACTTTGTCTGTCAAATTTTGTGATTGATTCGGAAACTGGGACGTCAGATCACTTATCATTTGAACAGCCTGAGTAGGAAATT
Source organism: Arachis ipaensis (assembly GCF_000816755.2). NCBI lineage: Eukaryota > Viridiplantae > Streptophyta > Magnoliopsida > Fabales > Fabaceae > Arachis > Arachis ipaensis. Next base: position 3,792,950 of record NC_029788.2, on the reverse strand, counting down.
GACTCACAGTACAAATTCCTGCCTCCCGATCTTGAGCAGTGACTTCTTTTGGTAAAAAATGGTCTATGGCAACTACTCCATTCTGAAAAATAAAAATAAAATAAAATAAAAATTGGAGATCAGAGAGGAAAATATGTCACAGAAATGCATGCATTAAATATTTATTCCAGGCCTACATTAAAGTCCTAACTGTGCTGTCAACAGCCACTATAGATAACATTACCTGTTTGACACATTCAAACAGCCATTCAGCAGTAACTGACCGGATCCCCCATTTACAAGCAGCATCATACTTGGGCCCATTCTTGAATTTACACAACAAATGGCTGACCTTCTTCGTTAACTTCTCCACAAATTTAGCTCCCAAAACAAAACACAAGTTCCTTAGTAGAATTCTTTCTTTTTCCTCATATTGCGAAACACAAAACCGAAAGCTTTCAAACCCAGGCAAGGGAACGTGACAGGGAAGTGGAGAATAAAGAATATGACTGCCAACATCCATTAGGTATCCGGCCTTTAAAGGAAAGAACATAATCTCAAGATTAGTATGTACAAGCAACAATAACAAGGACCTAACCCACTAAGTGGGGCCACAACATTAGTAGGTAAACACACAAAACTATCATTAAGACATGGAGAAAAATAATAGATGACGGGTGCAAACTTCTTTTTACAACATCTTTTAGTTTTACGACTATAATTTACCATTATCAAAAACCATCAAACTTTATCGTTCAGCCCTCTCCTCTTTGGCTTATGGAACAGCTTAATATGCACTATTCATGATGACTAGTGAAGGAAAATAGAAGAAAGCAGAATGAAACGACGGGGAAAGAGGGTGCAGAGCCGAGAACTATGTGTGCTTTCTTCTGATTAATTGCTCTATTCCACATTTTATCCAACCAGAATATATTGTACTCGCTTTCCATCCTCTCCTCTCCTCACTCAATAAGGCTATTCTCCCTTGAATATCAGCTAAAGAAACCCCGTTACAAAGAATATATGCACACCAGCTAAGACATAAAAAGAGTACAATGCATGTTAAACATCAGATAAAGGAGCACTATTAAAAAGACTGCTGAACACCAAACAGAAGCCAAAAATAACCTTATCCCAAATTAAAGCCAAAATTTCAACTGTTTCATTCAGTATAAGTGTAGATTCAAAACATTAAATTCTTGCAGTAATATATAATGGATAGACGAAAACAAAGTTGTCTCTTCCATCAGCTTACACTATTAAATAATATCAAGATCTATTACTGACTAGGCATCTGAAAATGACAAAAAATAAACCTGAAATGGAAAACTTGGCTTTGTGAGTACTTGCCCAAAATTAAACTGTGGCTGCTAGGATTACCTGTAAGCAAGATCGTATCCAATGACTCGAAACATAGGTATTTTGGGAATTTGCTGTCATCATGGGTGTTACACCATGACATTCAACAGTAAAATGGACACCATGTTTTACTTTCCCACTTATTACTTGTCCTCCCCCTTGATGTATCCATTCGATGACCTCAGCTCTCTAGCAGAAGAGATCATGAGTAAATTATACAACAGCATATAAATACATAAATATATACATATGGAATACTGATGAAAAGTCCTCACAAATACACTAATCGCCATACTTATTTGGTATCAACAATTCTAGATTGTTTATAAAACTGTCCAAAATATGATAAATCAACAACAGATTAAATTAACAGTTGGCACCTTAAGAATATCAATACATTGGACCTGATAGTGTTTCAATGTAGAGAGAAAGTTTGAGGAGGAAGTATACATACATAAATAGTGGAGTGCTGAATCTTTTTCTAGCTAAGAGTTATTTACGAACTGCTACCTAGCTGGCAGAGTCTGTTATCCTAGCTGGGAGCTGTTGTAACTTTTTCAACAGCTTCCAAGATGCCTGTGGCTTATAGACACTTAACTCTACTTACTCTAGCTCCTAGTTCCATCAACTCAGCTTACTCTATTAGGACCCAGTTCAGCAACAAATTGCCAAAGTTATGGTCAGTGAACATTCTTTTGAAAGGTTAATGTAGAGCAGAAATCCATTTGGTTATGTAAAATCATATGTTCATTTTTCAAGTGAAATTCAAGGCCTTGCAAAATTAGTGTTTTTGCAATTTTTTGAAGAACCAATTATTATACAGCCTAGGATAGCAAGATGAAGATTTTCCCTTTTGAGGTAATTGTAAGAAGCATAGGTCAATTCTAAGTTCATCCGAGTACATTAACCTTCCAGATACATTTCTCCAAGCACACCATTCAAGATTCCTATTATCTGTTCTCCAACTTTTCTAACATAATCATAGTGAGCATTGATCCTCCAGTTAAAAGTCTATTCTACACATCATACTTATAACAAATATTTTACTTACCCTTTCTTCAGGAAATAAATCCGAGAAACAAAAGATTTTCCCTTTGAAAACTGTTGTGGACTTAACATATTCTACACTGGGATCACGTTGTGTCACTGTCATCTTTTGAGCTGTCATCTTATTAGCAGCATGTTGATTTTGCCCCATTGCTTTACTGAATGAGTGAACACTTGTACCCACATCCAGTTTATCTTTCCCCAAAGATACTGGCTTTACACCTCCAGAGGCCATAACTCCCACCACCTGAGTACTCTGCAAGCTTTTAGGAAAACTACAGCTTTTACCTTGAACCATGGACATGCCTGTTGATGCTCCTTTGACAATGCTTCCTAAATTTAGGAAACCAGAGAACAACAAAAGCAATTAATTTCAATAAAGCATATTCACTATTTCTGATTGACTTACTAAAGAGCATTTACTAGCCTGAACAATTAGCATAACTAAGACTAAGAGACACAACAAAGATGAACACAGTAATAGCAGACCTTTTGGAACAAGTAGATCAGATGCAATGTGTCTCCTTAGAACAGGGACTTCTTTCTTTTCACGGTTACAATCTTCAAGCCAGGACGTTTTAACAACATAAATGACACCTAAAGCAGCAAGACTCCTTACATCCTTCTTTTCCCTTAAAAATCCAAATCATGTCGAGATCAGTCATAACTATTAGCAATGAGAATTTTTGCCAAACTGTGCACATGAAAATATTCACATCAATGAAAATAACGTCCAAATATCATCAACATTAGCATTGGTACCAACTTTGCACAAATATTCAAGTAAGTTATCAAACAAAGAGATGATAGATATCCATGAAGTTTCTTCGTAATCTCAAAATAGACTCACGATTCTGAAGGGTTTCCAACAACTATGTGTGTCAGCTTGGCATTTAAAGACATATATCGGGAACCTCCACCTTTCCGCACCATATTAACTAGTTTCCGCATGTCAGAAGCTTCAAAGCCAACAAGAAAGATTTTGCACTCGGATAAGTACAGATCATTATCATCAGATTCAGAATCATTGGCAACAGGGCCATCAAGGTTCAATTCATCACTGGGCTTTCCTCGAGGTGCTTCAACATTTGTATCTTTGACAAATGTAGCAATATTTGTAAAAGAAGACATGTATTCTGAACATGTAGCTTCTTGGTCTTTATCTACAAACTCAGCATAAGAAGAAACCGGCATGTTTGGATCTGTAACAGCTGAGGATACTCCAGATTGAAATTTCCTAATATCCTTTTCTTGGCTATGCTGTACATCTATGTCCTTAATCACTTTCTGTGAAGATACAGGTCCATTCTGAACTGGGTAGGACTCCTCATTCAGACATGCTACCAATGAAAACAAATAAAACAGAACAATGGATACTCAGAGTGCAGTTGAAACCTAAGGGTTGATGTAGAAAAGGAGAGAAAGTGAGAGAGAATATTTAAGCATTAGAACTCTGAATAACTCTTTTAATTGTTTGAAAAATGTTTCTTTTATCTGCTAAATAACTAACAAGTGTATGAAATCATAATCATAATCTTCAAAAAGTTTCTTATAGTTATAACCTGTTTTCAACTTAATATTATTAACTTTCGATTCTAATGTATTTTGAAATTTACCCGACCTAGTTTTAGAATCTGTTCTCCAATGATATAGAGAATATCAAAGTGGTCTTTAAAAGACAAAAGGTGTTACAAAGCTATTAACATGCATATGTTACCTCTTCGAGCAATAGATTGATCAAACCATTTCCTCGTCACAGTATGAATATGGCCCCAACGTTTTGCTACCTTATATTTGTCACCTTCAGGAGCTTAAAAATTGTCAAGAACACAATTATGCACCATGCTGAAGCCACATCAAAAGATGTTTGAGTTCAATACTGAACTCAGTGATAGAGGACCATATGCACAAAGTAGAATTAAGAAAGATATGCAGCAGACACTGAAGTCAAGTAGATTGTGCCTATTTTGATATCTGAAAAAAAAAAAGAAAAGAAACACCCTCATTAAAAGTAGAGGACCACTGGAAGGATATATCAGAAATCAAATGAGTGCACTTCTTTGTCAATTCTGCAGAGTACTTTCCACCATTTTGTAAAGTAAGCTTCTCAATCTCTTTGCGTTTATCTGAAATAACTGAAGCAAATTAACATCCATGATCCAACAATTCTATTATGACCAAGACCAACAGATAGCTATGTTATAACCTGCTGGAATCCCAGTAACACAAATCGTCAACCCGGAGAAAGGAAGGACCTTGTATGACTCCTGAGGAACAACACGATGCTCCTCTGAGCATTGCTTTAACCATTCATAAGTAACTATTGGTTTCTTCAGTATATTCAAAGCCCACTGCAAGACACATAAAGGATATTTGTAAGATGTATATCATGAATATCCAAACCTCCACAAAGAGTGGATGAGGGATAATGGGTTTTTCAAATTTTATAAAAGAAGAATGGACATCCTGAATAATTATAATTGTCAAACAAGTTTTTGAAATGGCTATATTTCCACAATCAAGTAGACCCCTAGATTCGGTGTTTGAGATTTGAGAGGGAGTCAGATAGACCAAGAAACAAGATGACTAATGGAAAAGAAACAAAGGATGAACAAACTGAGCACTAGTTCTAAATATGTGCAAAACTGTTGAACCATTAAACATCTGATATAAGAATATATTCAGGTTAGCAAAAGTAAGCAACATTATATATCAGATCATGTGCTATATCCGAGACTAAGACCAGACCTTGTATTTTGCAGCCAAAACATTTTTCACAATGACAAAGTTCAAATCCAGTGATGCTTTAGTATGTAGAAGACCACCCATTTCAGTCACAATCTCTTCTATCTTAAGCTGCGTGTTCACATAAATCAAACAAACAAATTTAGAGCATAAATGAGAGCAGAGAGAATGATAAGACATCCGACAAAATAATTCCTTTTGTGTGCATAAATAAAACAGGATAATTGAAAACAGGACCTTTAAGTAGTCATGACAAACTGTTAGAAAGATCAACACGGTGAAGAGGAAAAAAAACCAAACTTATCCATAAAATTTACATTTAAGGGATGAAACAACAACAAGCCTTATCCTAATAGGTGGGGTAGGCTAAATGAAAGGGGACAAGCAAGAAGAAAATTATGAATGGGCATAAATAACAGCTAAGATCAACAGATATTTAAAACCAGAAGTTATTTTGTACAAACGGAGAAATCTTATAACTCTTGTTGTTGAATTACAATATTACTCCAACTGATTCTTCATTCCTCCTATATTCATATATCACTTTTTTCTCAAATAGTTTTAGATACATTACAGTTGAAGATGGGAAAAATCATCCAAGCATAGCCAAAATGCAGTTCATGTCCATGCTGAATTGCTGATAGTGAAAGTGACAACACTTTCAACCTTAAGTTCAGTTCGAAATAATAATAATAATAATAAAAACAATGATTATCAAAAAATGGAAACATGCACAATACCTTCTCATTGGTATCGAAGCCAGATGCAAGTATTTTGACACCATCCATGGCAAGGCAACACGTAAATCCAACTTTAGGCAAAGGCTTAAGTTCTTTAGCACATGAAAGAACACATCTGGGTCCTGTCCAATAACAACTAAACATAACTGAGGAACAAAACCAAGTTTCCTTGCCAATATCGTAACAACACACGATCAGTGAATTCTGAACCACATAGATATTCATTCATGCTGCAATGATTTTTTGAAAACATCAATGATTCTGCATTTAACTGTCAAATTGGTAGCAATTTCAGAGACCTACCCTAACTACCAGCAATCAGCAGGCATTTAAAATCATCACTGCAACAAAAAAAAATTAAAACAAAAAGGAAAATGGAAACTTATACTTTCAACATGTACCAAGCAATTTGCAGCCTTTGGCTTTAAGATCCTCAAACTTCTCCTGCAAAACGTAGAAAGAAAACACACCAGTTTAACATTAGTCAGTTAATTAATTATGAAGAATTGGAATTAAAATATTAAGAGAGCAGAGAAAACAAAAGTGGGAATGAGGGAATACATGTTTACTGCAAGAAATGACATGGTAATCATTGGGGCCATTGCGGGAAGGGTCGCAGCAGAGGTGCACTTGAGCACCGNACATGAACACGTTCGCGCCATTGAATACCTTTGCCTTTAACATATTACTCTTCGTTCTTTGATCTGTCCGTCTTGGTGGTGCGCTGAAGCATAGATTCTTATGGTTGTGAGGTGAATGAAAACAGCCTCTGGAAGGATACCTTGAGAAGATGAATCAGTGAGAGTGGATGAAAGATTAGGTTTATGCAGTGAGCCTGAAAGAAAGCACTACACAATAATGTTTTTTTATAGACAAGTATTACGTGCTCACAAATCAAAAACCGTGTCAGTGAGTGACTGGTACATGCAACTTCAATCGCAATCAATCTTATACAACCTCAAAGCTAACACAGACCAACAGAACACAGAAAACCTCTTCACAGTCCCAATCCAGCCCTGGTGTATCTACTGTAACCACATTCTAATCATAGTTTTTGATTGCGGATGGCAGCTCATGGTGGTGAGCCAAAAATCCGCCATAGAATTATGGCTGATGGTGCTGTGGGAAATGGTGGCTTACCTAAAAATTACATATATATGCACAAAAAAAAATGTAGAAAATTTGCAAATGTATAAAATTATAAAATCTAATTAATTTAAGCAATTTTCTACTCATAAGGCATTCAATTAATTCAGCAAATGCAGTAGCAAATTCAACAAATAAACATAACATCAAATCATAACAGACCATAAAACATATGTAAATTGAAATAAAAGATGGAGAAAAAGAGGTTTATAAGATAACACTGAACCTATGTACATAAAAGGGGAAACCGGAGAAAGAAAAAGGAATCGGAAGCCGATGGCTTGCAGAAACTAAGTTATGAACCAGAGAGAGAGGGAATCGGTGGCTTGCAGCGGCGACGAGGAGCGGAAGCAAGCAGTGACAGCAAGGAGCGGCAGCAAGCAGTGACAGCAAGGAGCGGCAAGTCAGCAACGGTGGTGCCTGGCACATCAGTGTGTCAGCGAGTCAGCAACGGAGGTGCCTGGCGTGTCAGCGTGTCAGCGAGTCAAAGATAACACAAGAGAGAACAGCAGAGAGGGAAGATGGAGAAGGAGGAAATGGAGCCGGACGGTGGTGCCTGGCGCTGCACCAGTGGTTCTTCTGGCAGCAGTGAAGAGGGTTAGAAAAGAGTTTTGGGAGCGTTAGAGAGGAAGAAGCTGTTTTCTGAAGAAAGGAGGCTGAGGAAGGTGAGTTGTTGCATTTAGGATTTCCTAAATTAGCAAAATAACCCTCAAATTTTAAAAAAATTCCCAAAATGCCTGCCATTTCCGCCGTTTCTATAGCTGGCCGCCATGGCCCCACCGTGAAAAACTCGTTGCGCCGAGCACTAAATGGCGGTGGGCATGAATTCTGCCACGTCATGGCAGCACCATAAGCACAATTTTAAAACACTAATTCTAATTAACTCTCTTAGCAACATTCAGAATTTTTGTCAGCATCAATCCAACTAAATTTTCATCTCCAAACATAGCAACATTACTGTACAAATCTCGAACAAATTCATTAACATTTTCACCTAACATCGTCATTCTAATAAATTTGAACATAACATGACAACAGCAACAATAACACTTATAAGATCAAGAAGGGTATGATATTAGTTTATATAGATGCAATCTCGATCCCCTAAACCACTTCAAATTAACTTAAGAGGAAATTACGAAGAATTTCCCTGAGTTCTTTAAGAATTACAGATACCCCCACTTTTCCTAGTTTTTATCATACAAAGACCTTCCTTATATTATTACTAACATTACATATACACCCACTTACCTTAATCTCATAAATCAGTAACAGTAACAGCAACAGCAGCTCCATCCAGTCCTTGAATTATCACATTCCACCAAACTCAAATTGGCATAAAATCCATCTAACAACAATCTTTTCACGAAAATATCTCAACACGCTCCAATTATGATGCGCTCATAAATAGGTTTCAGTTATACAATTCTGTCACTGTCATCAGCACACCAAAACCACCCAAAATCAGCATCGAAATATTTTCACCAAAATAACTTCCTTCCTTAATAGAAGGGATTGGGATGATTCATCTTTACTCTGCCTCAATTTAGTACCATCAGTAACATAGATGTAACTTATTTAACACACTTATAAATAGCCATAAACCAGTTGACCACAAATCACCAGGCACAAGGTTCAATCAAATAAAGATTAAGAATTTCAGGAAAAAAAAAACAATTGCCACACTCTAACAGGCCACAGGTGGATCAAAACCCTTAGCTAAAAAGTAACGAAAAAATAGGAAAAATAGGTTACAAATCTAGATTTTGTTTGTGAGAGATGACTGACATCGAGTTTATACTGTTGAAACTTTCATAAATAATATCCTAAGCAAATTGAGATCAGAAGAAACAGGTTAGCAATCAATCAAAATCATAATTACATCTCATGCTCCAAGTTCATTAAGCCTAACAAATTAACTTGATGAAGCCTAGACGAACCAGGTCACTCTACACGAGAAGAAGTGACTTTATTCTAGGCAAAACCAAAGAGGAAGATAAAAGGAATGAAGTCCCCAATACACAAACTAGAATTTATAGCAACTAAAATCTACATTTCATACCATGAACATTTTACTCACTGCACGTATTATCAACTCCGAATTATTAACTTTGATTTACTAACATTCCTTTTGCTTTTACAAACTATATTACTACATATTTGAAAACCGAACCGCATATCAAACCATTCTAGCTACTACTACGATGGTTCAAAGGTTCAACTGATTTAACCAAAGTTCAACCAGAACAACTGCAATATCATAAAATAATATTTAAACTCATAAATAACCCCCTCCTCCCTTCCCAAAAAATACCTTACATAAACATATTCTAATTGAACCAAAAATTAAAAATAATTCTAGTAAGATTTTTTTTTTTTTAATTTCAGTAATACACTAATATTTGAGAACTCAAAACCAAAAGGAGAACCCAAGGCAAGTTCAAAGCTCCAGATCAAGATATATATACCTCAATCTATATGTAGTTATATACTCTTATCCTAAGGGATCTATCTATATATGTCTACAAAGAAAGACATACTAGAAAGCAGAAACCAAACTACCAAAGTCTTGAGTAAGTACCCCCATCTAAACCAAGAGCTAAGTACTAGTTTATCATAAAACAAAACAACCTCAAAAATAAAACAGCTATATACCAACATAACTAGTTTGGCTCCCACCTCTAAAACCGCTTGACTGCTGGCTGATAAAATTTCTAAGCTTTCAAACTAAAAAAATAATTGCTAAATACATACCGAAATTGTTAGAGAGAAGAAACAGAGCAGAGCATACCNNNAGAGAGCAGGGGATAGCAGCAGCATCCGGCAGCTTCAAGGGAGCAGAGGCGAGAAGCCAGCCATACTCAAGGGTGGACAGGACGCGACAACGCGAGGATGGGGAGCAATGGCACGACGGTGCAAGGCAGTCCGGCGAAGGCACGACCACTCGAGATGGGAGGCGATGACACTACGACGTTAGGCAAGGCAGCTAAGGCGCGACGGCGCGACGCATGGAGCGACGGTACGACCACACGTGGTAGGGAAGCACGCGGCGGAGAGGGTTAGGAAGCAACACGCCACTACGAGGGTGAGCAGGGAGAGAGCGGTGAAGGAGAAAGGGTTCTGGTTCTGGGCTTTTGGCGGGATTAGCGTTAGGTTTATCAGTTTTAGATCAAAACGGTTTCGTTTGTAAAAATAAAAATCTTCGGCCCGGAGGACCGGCCCGCCCCACCCCGCTAAAACCCGCCAATTTGGCGGCGGTACGAGTTTGACGGATTTTTTTAATTTGGCGAGCTCCAAATCCTAGCCCGACCTGCCTTTTTAGCGGGTCGGCCCAACTAGTTCAACCCATTTTCCACCCTGAATAAAATATGGAACATTATCATACATAATGGAATATAAAATATTATTAATTAATAGATATAGATTTTCATTATGTATTTTTACCAATTAATAAGTGGATTTAGTAAATAATATCATACTATTATTTATTTTAAAACTTTCATCTATAAATCTATAAATAGATCCTAAAAGAAGGTTTCAACACACGCTAAGTTTACATGAAAAGTTTCGATTACCTTGATATAGGGGTGCACATGGGGTCGGGTGAAGCCGGGTTTGCTGTGACCCGAACCCGACCCTAAATAATGACCAGGCCTATTTATGAGACCCTTACCCGACCTTAGACCCGATGAAATCGTGTTACTTTCGGGCCACACTTAAGCTGGGTCTAAACCGGGTGAAGTCCGGGTCTTGATCAACTTTATCACGACATCACCAAAAATTAGATTCTACATCTTTTAAATCTCTAAATTTTGAAAAATAATTATTCTATAACATTGCAACATTCACATAATAATAATTTAGAATCTAATAATAATAATTTAAAGTTTCATAATAATAATCTTATATCAATTACACATTAAACATTCAAAGTTCAAAAGACAATCAAAACAAAATTAACAACCAACACAAGATTAACATAATAATAATAATTTATAGTATCATACCAACCAATAACAACAAAATATTAAGTAGCAAACAACTACACGGGTCCAACAGGCTAGGGCCGGGTGATCCGAGACTTGGCCCGAACCCGATTTAATAAATAACCGGGGCCATCTATTGAAACTTCGGGTCTAACCGGGTCATAACGAAACCAGACCAAATTAGCTCCGAAATCATCGGATCCGGTCCGGGTCTTCGAATCGGACCGGGTCTTGTGCACCCCTACCTTGATAGCTCATAATTTACTTGCTCAAAGATAGCGCCTATTAGGTAAAACGGCGCTCTGCTAGGGCTTTTATCGTAGCGCCTTATTAAGGTGGTTATGTTAGGAAATTATTTTGATTTCCTAATTTATTTGTGGGCAATACATATATTAATTATAATCACAAATTATGCTATTTCAAATTAAATGACTTATATAATGATGATCTCATTTATTGTTATAAATGTTAAATTGAATAAGTCATTATTACTTTTGATTTGGAATTAAATGAGAATAAAACCGGATATTATCTTTTGTTCCTTAGATAATTATCTTTTTGGATTTTAGATATATATTATCTTTTGGGCTTTAGATACTATTTTATTTGGGCTTAAGGGTTTAATGGGTGCCATACTCAAATATAAGTAGACCTTCAGGGTTTCGGTCCCCTATATACCAAAGCCGCCTTTGTTACTTTTTCCCCATCAAAAGGGTTGCAGTTCAGCCTCCTAGGAATACAGAAGGCTTTGGTTGAGGAAGATCGAAAGAACCACAAGATCCAAACTCTTCCAATCGTATGATTCATGTTTATGAATTCAGGTACGCTTCCGCATTATGATATATATATTTTTGGTGATTCAATATGGATGATCTGGAATATTGAAATTAATTTATTCTAACAAGTGGTATCAGAAGCCATCCATGATTTAATCATCGAAAATATTTAATTTTTATTAAATCAATATATATACATATGCACGATTTACGTTACATATAAAATCGCTGCACGCTTCGTGAAATAGTTTCTGTCGTGCATATATGTATATATATATATATTCGTGAAATTGTTTCTGTCGTGCATATATATATTTTAATTAGTATGTTTACTTATGCACATCATGAATTTTCTGTGTGTGTATAGAAGTGCTAGTAAGTATATATATGTTGATAAACATTATCATTGTTTGGTTATCCATTAAAGTATATATATGTATAGATATATTATATAAGATCGATTTGGCATTTAATTTATATAATGATTAATTTTAATTTTAATGGATCAAGAATTTATTTGGCACATATATTCAGTTATAATCATATTTTTTTAAGATTTGAAAAGATATCATTAAGATTTAAATTCTTTTGTGATTTAAATATTTTTTTAAAATTGTTACATAAGGAAATTAGTAACAATTTGGATTATTATACCCACTTCTTTTATAAAGATTTGGTTTTAGAATAAATTGATTGAACATTATGCTGCCAAAGTAGCTTCTTTTGTGAAAATTGATTTATTCAAAACATAAGGAATATGGTGACATGTAATTCATGCGAATATTGGTCGGCCCAAAGGAAGGCCTATATTTGGCCGAATTACATACACATATTAATGGTAAATAAATATTTGGGTAAATAAGAATAAAGTAATACTTATTATTTATGCAAACAATAATCGGCCCAAAGGAAGTTTATTGTTTGGCCAAATAATAAGCATTGCACACTTTTGTTTATTTCCTATTAATTATGCGATTAATAATCGGCCCAAAGGAAGGTTATTGTTTGGCCAATTAATAGAAAATATATGCGGTAATAAATAGGTTACAAAGTTTAAGTCTCCATGTGCGCATTAAGTCGGTCCAAAGAAAGGCTTAATGTGTGACAGGAATTTTGACAATATTTGATTACTGCAATGAGAGTATCACTTACAGTTAATTTTTCTATCCAAAGATTGAAAATTAATGTTGTGCTGGATATCTCAATATGGATTTTTTTTTTTTTACCCATTAATTAACTAATGTTTACTGCATGTTCTTTTTGTTCTAATCCAGAAATTATGGCTTTAGCTACCAATGTTTCTGCGCAAATCAGCAGTATTCCTATGCTGAATGGTTCAAACTTTAAAGTTTGGAAGGATACCGTGGAGATTGTCCTCGGTTGTATGGATCTAGATATAGCTCTTCGAGAGGAGAAACCCACTTCCACTCCGGAAAATTTGGTTGAGGAAGATCGAAAGAACCACAAGATCTAAATTTTTTTCGATCGTATGATTCATGTTTATGAATTCAGGTACGCTTCCGCATTATGATATATATATTTTTGGTGATTCAATATGGATGATCTGGGATATTGAAATTAATTTATTCTAACAGGTTAAACTCTCAAAATCAATACTTCTTTACATATCCCAAAATACTGCTGCTATTACCAGACATGGACGAAAGAGGAACATATCACAATCACTATAATCCAGAGGCTAACGAGAATAAGGAGGATGTGGTGTTAATTGAGGAGAAAGACATATCCATTAGAGTACAAGCCTATAAAAAAAGCCTTATGGGGAGAACCTTTGTTGATCGAATATTCTCTGTAGGCACAATGGAAAGCGCTATGAAGGCAATATAGAGTAGACCGGAGGGTTTTCAAGTGGTAGAGAAGGACTGCAACCTTTTTCAACTTTTCTTTGAAAACGAGGATGAAGCAAAGAGAATTGAAAGAGGATCACCATGACTATTCAAAGGGTATGTGCTCCACGTTAAAGAATGGAGTGAAGGAGGAGCTGCAGAAGCGAAGATGATCTCTACCTTCCGGATTTGGATTCAATTATGGGGTTTGCCCGAACAATTCAAAAGCCTCGAGGTAGGACGCAAACTGGGAAACAAAATTGGTTCAATCACAACATTGTAAAGGAAAGGAAGCAAGAATTATAAAAGCACAAATAGAGATAAATAACTTCAATAAATTCAAATACTTGCTGAAACTGGCTGGACCAAACAAAAAAAATTAAAAATTGGACTCTATTATGAACGCTTGGGAGTAGTCTATAATTACTATGCTTTGCTAGGACATGAAGTGAGAAATTTGCCCAAATTTTTTGGAGGATTCAAAGAAGCAACAAGTAAAATTGAAAGTCATTGGAATTGGGTTAAAGCAGCTCAGGTAGGTAAACTGGAAGAAAGAAAGGAAGCCATTAAATCAGATTTTTCTTTATTGTCGTCTTGACGAAGAATTGAAAAATGAATATCTTCCACTAAAATATCCAACATAACTATGGAAGAACATATAGGAAAGGCATTATCACAAAAAATTGGTGATTATTCCAAATTTCTCATATGAATTATTATATTTGCAGTTATATGATTTTAAGTCCATCGTTGAATATAATTCCATAATGTTCAAAATAACCTCCCAATTAAAATTGTGTGAAAGAAGTGTTACAGATAGTGATATATTGGAGAAAAAATATTCTATCTTTTCATATTTCAGATATACTCCTAACAGTAATATCGAGAGAAAGAATTTACAAAATATTTTAAATTAATTACATATATTTTTGTGACAAAACAAAATAATAAATTGCTCATGAAAAATTATTAAGTTCAGTGCACCATTCCTCAAAGCATAATTATTAGAACCAAATCGATAATTGATTTGGTCAGATAATTTGGTCACTAAACCACCAAGTTTAAAATTAAAAATTTAATAACATGTCTTCAACAAAACAAATTGCTCATGAAAAATTATTAAGTTCAGTGCACCATTCCTCAAAGCATAATTATTAGAACCAAATCGATAATTGATTTGGTGATTTGGTCAGGTCACTAAACCACCAAGTTTAAAATTAAAAATTTAATAACATGTCTTC
>NC_029788.2:3756964-3769463 GCF_000816755.2 Arachis ipaensis | reverse complement strand
TTTTTTTATCTTTTTAATATATATATATATATATATATTAATAAAATTTATAGTTAAATAAAATATAATTGATTTAAAAATTAATGACTTTAAAATTAAAATTAATTAAATATAAGTAAATAGAAAATTGCTATATGTATTATAATTTGGATATGTATTAGTAAAAAGCAATGTAGTTTGGTGGTCAAATTGTCCTTCTTGCAACCCTAGAGTGAGCAGTTCGAATCCTATGAAAGCCATTTTGGAAAATTTTCCAAAAGTCACACAGCTTTGACACTTGGCACGTTGGAGCTTATGGAGAGCCAAATGGTTCGATTCGGTCTGATTTTTACTAGATTTGGCCGGTTCATTACAAGTTCAACCGGTTTGTTCTGATTCTCTACTTTGAACGGTCCTAATTTCAGACCGGACTGGTGTAGGGTCCGGTTTACCGGTTTTTACAACTATGGTCTTGTCTCATCCTATTCTAAGAAATAAACGCAACTATAAGTGCAATATATATCAAAGTGGCAAAATTACACGGTGAAAGCCTTGTCCCCTCCCAGATTCAAGGTTGTTGGTACTCTTACGATGATCCACACGGAGGAGGCACGTAGGTCAAGCAAGTGGAGGCGCAGGTCCGGCACTAGACCATGCCTAGATTACTGAAACCCTAGTTATTCACGAATTTGACTGCTGTTGACCGAATTAATTATACAAATGGTCTAAATAATAAATTGAATTTGCTGAACCATCAGTTTACCAGTTTTTTTTTTATTGAATTAATCGATCCAGTCCAATTCTGATAACTACGTCCCAAAATAAATGTGCATATTGTAATCTCAAAAATATTAAAAGTCACTATTTCAGTAATAAATATAACAAAACAAAAAGAAAAGATTATTCAATAATAAAGATCCTATAAAAAGTAGAATAATAAAGAAAAGAAAAATAGACACAATAAAAATATTAAATATGACAAACAAAAAGAAAAGATTATTCAATAATAAAGATTTTATAAAAAGTGAAGTAATAAAGAAAAGAAAAATGAGCACAATAAAAATATAGAAAGCACTTGTCTATGGTAAAGTATTTAGTTGAACTTTACTAATCATCTTTAAAAGAGAATGAAAAAAAGATAGAAACTAATTTTATTTTAAAAGATGTTCTTATCACAACTTATTATGATATGTCTAATTTCTTTAAGGATGTTAAAAAAATATTGGTCATCTGATCAATAATAAAAATATTGAATAATTTCTTTTCTTGTTGTTTGTTTGACTTTTGATATATTAATGTATATTTTTACTTATTTATATTTAAATGTATTTAATTTTAAATTTGTCCTTCTATATAAATTTCAAAGAATCAATAAATAAATTTGTGCTATTATAATATGTGTACAATAAATAAAATAACTAAGCAAAAAAGAATATGATTTAATTAATTACATACATATACATTAACAAAATCATTGAGTTACAAATTTCATAAAAAATAATTTTTAAGATAAATTATACGTTGAATTGCATTTTTACATGTTTATTTATTATTTTTTTTTGTGAAGAAAATGATGAAGGTACAAGAATAAGATATTTGTCTTGTGAATAGTGTAAGTACACACACTATTTTCAAAAGCAAATTTTTTTGCCAACCTTGTACATGAAGGGGCAAGTATTGCTACCATTATTGTTACAAGCAAAATGATTAATAACTCTGGAAGAGTTGTTATTTTGTTTTAGAGTAACAAAACTCATATAGATAATGCGTTATTATTTACAAAGTCTCAAAGAAATTTATTGAGTTTTGAAGATATCCGTAAAGATGGATATCATATTGAGAAAGTAAATAAAGATAACAATGAGTTTCTCTATATTACGAGTTGTGATTAAAATAAGAATGTCATATTAGAAAAATTGTTTATACTCTGATATACATTATACTCATATTAGTACAATTAAATTACATGCTATAATAAACCAGAATTTACTAGCATAAATGAATTCACTAATTAGCAAGACCGATTAAGTCACCCTAGACAATAATGATGCTAAGGATCATTGAAAACTCACAAGGGCATTCATTGAAGAACCATAAGATTCTTCAATCTAGTGACCTTGTATTGCATGTTCTCAAGAAAAAATTATTATAAGGCCATTAGTAACAAACATTGGATTTGAATTCTCTGAATTTCTTGAACGGATTCAAGGTGATATATGTAAACCAATTCATTCACCATGTGAATCTTTTAGATACTTTATGTCATAATAGATGCATTTTTAAGATGGTCTCATATGTGCTTATTATCATCATGCAACTTGGTATTTAATTTGTGAGACTACTTGCACAAATTATAAAATTCAATCAAAACAATTTGCCTTAACAATGTTGGTGATTTACTTCCGAAGTCTTTGATACATATTGTATGGCCAGTGATATAAGTGTTGAATATCGTTACTCATGTTCATACACAAAATAAGCTAGTAGAATCACATATTAAACTTCAATTGATTGCTAAACCTTTGCTTATGATAACTATAAGCAGATATAATAAAAAAATTATTTTTGTGGCAATTAAATGCGTCTATATCATATCGGCTGCGTTTGTTTATATGAATAGGATACTGAGACAAGGATACAGATATACAAAATTGTGTTTGACAGTTAAGACATAGACAGAGATATTGTGTTCAAAAATGCTGAATTAGTGTATTTTGTGTCCATCCTAACAGAAAAGACACAAAAACACTAACAAAAGATACAACTTATTTTTTATTTTTTTCATTATTTTTGTTAATTTTTCATAATTATACTTTTTATTATTAATTATTTTTCTTCTCAAAATTTTTGAATAAAAAAAAGAGAATAAATTAGATTTTTATAATTTATTCTATTTTATTACCATTTTCTTGTTGTTTGTTTGACTTTTGATATATTAATGTATATTTTTACTTATTTATATTTAAATGTATTTAATTTTAAATTTGTCCTTCTATATAAATTTCAAAGAATCAATAAATAAATTTGTGCTATTATAATATGTGTACAATAAATAAAATAACTAAGCAAAAAAGAATATGATTTAATTAATTACATACATATACATTAACAAAATCATTGAGTTACAAATTTCATAAAAAATAATTTTTAAGATAAATTATACGTTGAATTGCATTTTTACATGTTTATTTATTATTTTTTTTTGTGAAGAAAATGATGAAGGTACAAGAATAAGATATTTGTCTTGTGAATAGTGTAAGTACACACACTATTTTCAAAAGCAAATTTTTTTGCCAACCTTGTACATGAAGGGGCAAGTATTGCTACCATTATTGTTACAAGCAAAATGATTAATAACTCTGGAAGAGTTGTTATTTTGTTTTAGAGTAACAAAACTCATATAGATAATGCGTTATTATTTACAAAGTCTCAAAGAAATTTATTGAGTTTTGAAGATATCCGTAAAGATGGATATCATATTGAGAAAGTAAATAAAGATAACAATGAGTTTCTCTATATTACGAGTTGTGATTAAAATAAGAATGTCATATTAGAAAAATTGTTTATACTCTGATATACATTATACTCATATTAGTACAATTAAATTACATGCTATAATAAACCAGAATTTACTAGCATAAATGAATTCACTAATTAGCAAGACCGATTAAGTCACCCTAGACAATAATGATGCTAAGGATCATTGAAAACTCACAAGGGCATTCATTGAAGAACCATAAGATTCTTCAATCTAGTGACCTTGTATTGCATGTTCTCAAGAAAAAATTATTATAAGGCCATTAGTAACAAACATTGGATTTGAATTCTCTGAATTTCTTGAACGGATTCAAGGTGATATATGTAAACCAATTCATTCACCATGTGAATCTTTTAGATACTTTATGTCATAATAGATGCATTTTTAAGATGGTCTCATATGTGCTTATTATCATCATGCAACTTGGTATTTAATTTGTGAGACTACTTGCACAAATTATAAAATTCAATCAAAACAATTTGCCTTAACAATGTTGGTGATTTACTTCCGAAGTCTTTGATACATATTGTATGGCCAGTGATATAAGTGTTGAATATCGTTACTCATGTTCATACACAAAATAAGCTAGTAGAATCACATATTAAACTTCAATTGATTGCTAAACCTTTGCTTATGAGAACGAATCTCTCAATTTTTGCTTGGAAACATACTATTTTACATGCTGCAATACTTATTTGTTTAAGACCAACTTGTTACCACAAATTCTCTATTTTACAATTGGCTTTTGGCCAACAGCCAAATATATCTCATGTGAGAATATTTAGATGTGTGATGTATATTCCAATTGCTCCACCTAATCACACCAAAATGGAACTCCAAAAAAATTGAGAATATATATTAGATATAATTCTTCTTCTCCTTTGAGGTATCTAAAGATACAATCAGAAAAAACAAAGCCCAAATATCAAAATATAACCCTAACCTAGAGAATCACATCTTTCTTAATTTCCTTTGTATGCCAAGTTGCCAACAGAACAGCAATTCAAATCTCACAAAAAAGACACATGATTGGCTCCTTTCTCCCTCTTTGCTTCCCTCTTGTGTTGTTTGGCTGCAATTTTTATCTCTGTGCACCTTACTAAAGAGAAGTGGTGATGCTGAATGGAGTTTCAAAGTTCATTTCTTTTTGACAAAGGGTTGAAGGAAAAGTGTTTTTGGTGGGGGTGGGGGGAGCATGTGTGGATTAAAGCTAACTGAATACTTCAAGAGGACACAAGTTCATGCCTAATGAGTTCCTCAAAAGCCAATGGTGGCAGTAGAAGTAATGGTGATTCTCGTCCGATTCACCGGTTCAATTCCAATTTTAGAATTGGACGATTTCCTTTACAAACCGAACCACTTAAGTCATCGATTTTCAATTCGACCGAGTTTTCAAAATCATGGGGCCAAGGTTATTTTGTGATAAGTAAAAAAAAACGTGGCGTTTCAAAGCAAAACTAATTTCTCTTATAAATTATAATGATATTTTTTGAGAACTTAATGTCGTATAATAAAATTAAGTAGGACTTATTTATCCAGATACATTGAAAGAAATCTGCATAAAGGATAAATTTCTACGCCTCCAACCCGGGCGGTATGATGATACTACCAAGGAAATAAGACCATGTAGCTTCAAGATTTATACTAGCATAAACTACGCATACACACCTTAGTAATCAAAGCTCTTGCTGCGAATTGAAGTTCAATCAATTTCAGGTCTCTAAGCAGGAGAGGAACATCAAAAAGCACAAAATGTAGATTAGATGCAAGCTACCTGAACCCCCACAGAACACACATCTTTATCTACGCTCTCGTGAGTAGTCATCTTCCATAGCAGGATTGGCATGCATTTTTCTACCAAAAGTCTCATATGCAAAGTCATCATCAACATTCTCCATGGTTCTCCCAGAAATAAATGCCTTTGTACCCATTGTTGTAAAAGGCATCAAGCCAAAAGCACGAGCAGTTTTAATCTCTCTAGCAACCTTCCTTTGAGCCTTTGCACTAATGCCAGTCTACTCAAAGACATCAAGAAATGGATGGTAAGATCTCACAATTCAAATACACCTGACAAGAGAGAGAGAGAGAGAGAGAGAGAGAGAGAGAGAGAGACCTTGCTTCTCTTAATAATTATGAGAGAGAGAGAGAGAGAGAGAGAGAGAGAGAGAGAGAGAGAGAGAGAGAGAGAGAGATCTCCCTCTTTGCTTCCCTCTTGTGTTGTTTGGCTGCAATTTTTATCTCTGTGCACCTTACTAAAGAGAAGTGGTGATGCTGAATGGAGTTTCAAAGTTCATTTCTTTTTGACAAAGGGTTGAAGGAAAAGTGTTTTTGGTGGGGGTGGGGGGAGCATGTGTGGATTAAAGCTAACTGAATACTTCAAGAGGACACAAGTTCATGCCTAATGAGTTCCTCAAAAGCCAATGGTGGCAGTAGAAGTAATGGTGATTCTCGTCCGATTCACCGGTTCAATTCCAATTTTAGAATTGGACGATTTCCTTTACAAACCGAACCACTTAAGTCATCGATTTTCAATTCGACCGAGTTTTCAAAATCATGGGGCCAAGGTTATTTTGTGATAAGTAAAAAAAAACGTGGCGTTTCAAAGCAAAACTAATTTCTCTTATAAATTATAATGATATTTTTTGAGAACTTAATGTCGTATAATAAAATTAAGTAGGACTTATTTATCCAGATACATTGAAAGAAATCTGCATAAAGGATAAATTTCTACGCCTCCAACCCGGGCGGTATGATGATACTACCAAGGAAATAAGACCATGTAGCTTCAAGATTTATACTAGCATAAACTACGCATACACACCTTAGTAATCAAAGCTCTTGCTGCGAATTGAAGTTCAATCAATTTCAGGTCTCTAAGCAGGAGAGGAACATCAAAAAGCACAAAATGTAGATTAGATGCAAGCTACCTGAACCCCCACAGAACACACATCTTTATCTACGCTCTCGTGAGTAGTCATCTTCCATAGCAGGATTGGCATGCATTTTTCTACCAAAAGTCTCATATGCAAAGTCATCATCAACATTCTCCATGGTTCTCCCAGAAATAAATGCCTTTGTACCCATTGTTGTAAAAGGCATCAAGCCAAAAGCACGAGCAGTTTTAATCTCTCTAGCAACCTTCCTTTGAGCCTTTGCACTAATGCCAGTCTACTCAAAGACATCAAGAAATGGATGGTAAGATCTCACAATTCAAATACACCTGACAAGAGAGAGAGAGAGAGAGAGAGAGAGAGAGAGAGAGAGACCTTGCTTCTCTTAATAATTATTCCTGCCTCTGTTATGAAGTTTGCTAGGAAACTAACATTCTGCATATAAAACATTAAATCTATCAAGAGTCATTCCAAGAATAGCAGTACCAGAGATCTCATACATTAGCAATGGATCCTCATTAGCAAGAATGAAGCAAAAAGATAAAGTTGCTGCACAGATTGTCACAAATATTCCCTTACCTTCATCTGCCTTCACATCAGTAAAGTAGAATTACCCAAAACTTCATGATGATTAATTTAGTATTAACATGAGGGACAACGAAAAAATTATTAGGTATGCGTTGCCAATGAAAAATGTAAGCCGAACTTTTTACACTTCCATTTAAATTCACATCAAACTGGCTATTAAAATTCACACTATGTAAACTTCATTGCATCTATTAAATCAACTGAATATAAATAACATCTGCAAGTCATTTCTTTGTCATAAAACAAAAACATGGCAAAGGCTAAGACAGTATCATAGTTGACTCATTGGCACCATTTCAACAATCTTGAGAAGATGAACAAAAATGTTAACAAGCTAATACTTTGTAACTCTAGTGCAGCTTTTTTTTTCATTATGCTAGTATAACCTATGCCTTAAACATCTGCATCAAACCACTCACAACATTAACTAAACCTTGTCCGTCTAGTCAAGTCTGCTAACAAACCATAAACGAATAGCAAGAGTTTTATCTTTATTTGTGTTTTACTAAGTTAACCACATGGATCAGCAATGATGGATGTATATTTTAAGTTTTCAACACAGTTGCATGAGGTAATTTTCACATAGCCATAGCAATTGGAATGGCAGGGAAATTAAACCGATGATACAGACTTGCTCTCATAATGGAACTACTACAACAGAGTTCATAAGTGCTAACCCTGAAATCTGCCTGACTAAGAACTTCTTTCGTGGTTATTTGGAATTCATCCCTCGGTTTGGGTTTGCGTACGCCAGGTTTTGTAAAGTCAAGATCCTGAAAAAGAAAGAAATTGTACAAATCAGAACTCCATTATGATACACTTGGTACAAATGAAAACCAAAAAAGGTTGCAAATATCACAGGTATAAAGGAAGCATAGCAGTTAATGGAGTCACACAGGAGGTAAGCTACGAATTTAACATTGGCTACTATGCCTGAGGCTCAATCTGAAATCTGAATGACCCTATGTTATTTCATGTAATTTAAATCCTTCCATGCAAAAAAAATGTAGTTAAGTTTTTATTATTATTTTTTTACTGAAGATTTTAGAAGGGACAGGAAGGCAAATCAATACAACAGGCTGGAGGTAAGAAATCTTCAACAAAGATAAACTGCAAATAAAAAAAAGGGAACTCTAAAAAACAACTAAGCAAACAACAGCTATCAGTCACCATGCAACAGACCAAAATGATCAATATTATCACAAAAATCTTAGAAAGGAAAAGAAGGGAGTGGCATTAGTGATTCTCTCCAGCCACCGGAAATATTAAACATGCCAATGCAATATAGATTTTGTCTCTTTCATGAGAAGTATTAGTAAAAACAAGGGTTGATTATAATTACAGTGCCTTTTTCTAGTTAAAAGAAATCTCCCCTGCTTTTCCAACTGGTACCTACAATGTAGATAACTCTGATCACCCACCCGAGTTCTGTCTTTGATCGGGCCACATAAGAGGTTGCCATACTTTCATTTGTTTGGTGCAATTAATTTTTCGACAGATTTTCTTTTTTATGGAAACTAGTACTACAGCTACTATATAATATATTTTATTTGTTATGTTTCAAATCTTTCACGCGTTTAGAGAGGCAATGATGGTTTTGATGTGCGGTTGTAGCTGAAAACAGTAGGAGACATTCCATGGTGCACTTGAAAAGGAATTTGCAATCAGCTGTAAGTATAGTCTACTTGCAATTAACAGGTTTATGAAACAAGCCAAACATCCTCTAAAAGAAACAAACACACAATATTTCAGAAAAGAATTGTAAATACACTTCAAGGAATACTTTTCCATGAAACATCTGTGTATAATTTAGTTTATCATTACATCAAAGATTAATTTAAACGCAAATGCCAAGACCAAAATAAAAAAATAAAAAATAAAAGTAAAAATTCATAGAATGTCGGAATGTTAAAGCAAAATGTGGAAATATAACAGTGATAAGCAGCGGGAATGAGCCATTTTTATTTAACATACCCTTAATTCATACGTTGTGTAAGGCCAAAAGGTGGCATCATGTCGAAAAGAATAGTCTTCTTCTTCGACTTCGTCTGAATCATATTCAAAGTATCGTGCAGCATTCTTCAGTTTTCCATCCATTCCATCAGATAATGTGTCAAAACTTTCTTCTAGATCATCCAACCATGAGTTTTCACCTTTAGATCTATCTTGAGCCTTTCCCCAACGAGAAACCTTTTCAAAAAAGGAATCAACTGAAGAACTTCTCCCAGGATTATCACCAAAAATCCGCCCCTCAAACTCCTCCGGAGTCTCTAACTTATTAGTTTGCTGATTAACAGTGCCATTATCTGCTTGAACCTCCGGTAAGGGTTTCACAAAGATAAGTAAATAAATCTGAGAAAGAAATTGAACATCTAGAGATGTTGTATAAGGGCAAATTATCATCTTGGTTCCAAACATTGAGGGCATGTATTAATGTTGTTCCTAACATTTTGGTTCCAACGATCGAGGATATTGTTGTCCTCTTCCCCATTTCCCATCTTCCCATGTCTATGTAAGAACAGGTTCTTTGCTAAATTCCTAAAAAAGACAATTTGAAAGGATATACACCCTCCTTTATTGATTTTTGGTGGACTTAAGTGGGAAAGTTAAAGTCACTTTTAAAACGTTTGGAACGCAAATAGGACGGAAAAAACATTAGGAATAGCATTGTATTTACCCCAAAGATTTGCAACAAAAATAATACTATCCTTGTAATAAAGGAAGCAAGCATGAAGGTCTCAGCTGAGCATATTATAAATTGAAATGTCCAGAGATTTTCTTTAATTTCACTTCTATTCCTTCTTCCTTCATACAGCACATCAATTTGTCCCTTCCAATATGCACATTGTACCAGCAATACTATAATTATTTTGCATAGACTAGGTAGACACACAAATATTATAAAAGAAAATTCTCATACTCTTCAGCATTTGTACGTTCTTTCTCTTACTTTATTACAGCTATCTTGTGATTTGATGTGTTTAGGATCCATTCTAAAAGCAGGATCATGCATACTTCTAGATCTTTAGGAATTATTAGTTCTCGAAATAGCAAACAAACATGCCTTTAAAAGGTTCTAATGACATGCGATATAATGATGTAATTTGGGAATCACAATACTAAATCTGTACCAGATAGCGAGACAACAATATAAATCAGCAGGTTACAATTAATAATGATGACTTCTATAATATAGTTACATCACCATCATTTTCAAACTTGAGAATAAAGTAATAACTAACAAGACATTCACAATTCATGCCCCAAATATGCCTAAAGGAACTAAGTCTAAAACATGTCAAATGTAAGCAGATCCAAGAAGTTAGGGTTGTGCATGGAAACCTTCCTGATTGGAACCAAACCAAATTGTAAGCAAACCAAAACCAAATTTAAAAGCCAGATTCCATTTTTTTTTATAAAAGCAACTTAACTGTTTTTTTTCTGCTGCAGATCAAAATTTGTTTGACTTGGTGTAGTTTTTTTATTACCAGTTTTACTTGATAGAAAGAGTGAATGCTATTTGCCAGTCAAAATCAGCTCGTAAAGCCACACAATCAATGCTATGAAAACCAAATAAGGAGACTTAAAGCCACACAGTCAATGCTATGAAAACCACATAAGACTTTAAAGCATCCGGCGGGGAGAGGCCGAGATACACACACAGACACAGAGGTTCGGGGGGCGAAGAGCTTTCTCATTCAGTAAGCATGTCTACAGTTTTAAACTGCTTCAAAAATATTGAGATGTCATAAACCAATTTTATATTTGGTTCTGCTTTTACATGAAAACTAAATCATGCCAACTCTATAAGTATAATTTTGGGAAGAAAATCTATCCCTCAAAATCATATTTGTTTAGCAACATTTACAGTCACACACTATCAGGATTAAAAACAACAAGACTTTCACATGGTCAAACAGATACACAAGCTCAATCAGACACAAAATTAGAACCAACACGCGAAAACATCCAAATAATGAGAAATATCAACTATTGATATCAGCAAAAAGAAAAAATGGATAAAATCCAAAGTACCAGTAAACTGCCATGTAGAAAGTCTTCTGAGCAAATGTGTCTGACGAAACTGATTTATCGAAACAAAATTCAATGACCTACGTGAAACTGAGAGTATATTCATTGTTCTTTTGGCTGCTTCTCCTGCTCTTTTAACAAAACTTCTGCTACAAAAAGTGGTCTGCTGTTGCTTTGCAAACCTTCCCAATTTACAGAGGGAAAATGTTACAACACTAATCACAAGAATAATGCTACGAAAGATTGAAGAAAGACAAAATTGGAGGTTTTCTTTATTCTTTAACACAAGGATGCGAGAACTGAACCGGCCGAGTGATTGGTTCCAAGATTCAGTGGTCCAACCATGTTTGAACCGTGGTCAAATCAGTTTAATTAAATATAAAATAAAATTATTTAAAATATACCAATATAAATTCCAAAAGGAAAAGTCTAGGGGGCCAGCAACTTTTGTGTTTTCTGGCCAGCATTTAACCATCAAAACAAAAGTGAGTGATTTCTCACCATTAGATGTAATCTCAAACCATTAACAATACTATTGATGGCCAATTGATGGTTACAAAACACCAAAATTGCTGGCCCCCTAGCATTCCTCATTTCAAAATATCCAAATTCACTGATTCAATGATAATAAAATTCAAAATTTTACTTCTCACACAATACTTTGTCTACTTTTCAACACAAAAGTTAAACAGCAACTCGGCAATAAAATTAAGGATAGATTACCAATCAAATTAAACAGCGAAAATCTCCAATTACCAATCAAATTCATGAAATTAGGATAAACAAAAAAATCCAATTGAACAGCAAGTCAGCAACTCAACAAAAACATGGCAGAAATGAGGATAAATTACTAATCGAATTCATGAATCATTAAGCAAATTCAATGCGGAAATTGAGAATGTCAAAATGTCATACTAGGGTGGGCAGAGACGGAGAGAAGAGGCGAGTAAAGACGTGGCCAGAGAGGAGAGCAGAAAGGCGAGTGGCAGAGATGCCGGTGACCCGAGCGAGCAGAGACGGTAAAAACAACGCGCAGGCGGCAGAGAAAGAGGCGGCGATGCAGGAGTTGAACGGAGTAGCAATGAAGGAGGAGAGGTCGAACGGAGTAACGATAACGGCGACGGCAACTCCGTGACGTCAGACAGGAAGATGGAAGCGACAACAACAGCCAAGGGTAGGGGAGGTTTCGTGGGTAATGATTTAGGGTTTTTTGTTTTTTCAGCAGTAGACAACTTTGTTTAAGCTCCTTTTACAAAAAGATAAAATAAAAATAAAAAATTTGGCTTCACGTGATTGGTTTTGCCGGATTTTTAATCGGTACACTACAAATTGGATTTTTATTAAGGTTGAGCCGATTACTCCAATCCAATTTTTAGAATTATACTCTAACACATTGACATTGTTAGGCAAAAGTATAATTCTTTAAAAAAATATTTAATAAAATAAATATGTTTTAAAATTTTGGTTGATT
>NC_029788.2:3755560-3756948 GCF_000816755.2 Arachis ipaensis | reverse complement strand
TTTTTGCTATAATATTTTAATTTTCATGGATCAATTTGAGTTATACTAATGTAACTATGTAAGTATAAAATAATTGACAAAATTTGTTTAGTACAACGTATTTCCAGGAGTATAATTTACTATTGTTGCCGATAAAAAATGAGGTGTTAAGATAAAGGTAGAAATTTTGGTGTAATTAACTTCATGTGAAGTTGATAAATAAGAGTTGTTAGATAATAATTTAGTTAAATTTATCAAATTATTTAATGACTCTCAACTATCAACTTCACATGAAGTTAGCTGCACCTAAATTTTTATCTAAGACAAAAGACAAAAGGCGAAAACAATTACTTGATCGTTGTTTGAAAATTCACACAATTTTTAGAATAACTATCAATTAGACATTAAACTAGCCTATAAATAGAAATTTAGACATAATATAATCATATTATTTTTCTTAAAAAAAATTTTCGAAATCCAAATACACTCTCAGTTCAGCATACATAGTAAAATTGAAAATTTTAAATAATTTTTTTGAAATCTGAAATCAAACTCTTGTACCATATTTTTATATTTTTAATTAAAATTATTTACTTTTTAATTCTTTTTTTGCACCTTCTTATTTTTTTATCTTTTAATTTCTTTATTTTATTTTTTTCTCCGGTACTTTACATATTTTTTGTGACTATCACTTTTGTTTCTTTAATTTACATCAAAGCTACAATTGAGATATTGAGACATCTATAAGAGGAGTCATTTCTACCTTTTAAATTAAGATTGTGAAACAAAACTCGAAAAATGTTAGTTTATTTATTGTTAACAATGAAATAAAAAGTCAAGTAAAACAAATGGCCATGCTCAGTAGAACAGTGTTAATAGATTATAGTTCTATAAGAAAAAAAATGTTTGAATCTGTATGGGTTTACCTAATATCAAAGTTGTTTTTTTAGTAGGAATGACAGGTGATGGATAGGAGTAGATTTTCGCTCTATCGGATCCCACTCAAAATACAACTACTAAAAATAATACAGTACAAGATACGAATAATATAAGTTCATATAAAGAATTATAATATCAGATATAAATACAACCACTAACAGCTGCTATTTTTATATTTACTATTATGTCATGATTATGCTAACAACAATATGAAAAGAATAACTTCATACTCAAGTATAAATAATTGCATACATACATTGCCTCCTATTAGAAGTATTCTATATAAGTTATAAATCATGTTCCAAGGTGACCAGCATTGTTGTTTATTGATGCTTTTTTTAGTTTCCTTTATTATGGAATGTGAGAAACAGTATCAGCATTGTAATGCTTGTTGCTGTGTGTTGCATAGTTTTGTTTGCTGTCGTGTGGTCTGTAATGTCTTCTCACTGCCTCATGGCTTTAGGCTTTAG
>NC_029788.2:3749634-3755514 GCF_000816755.2 Arachis ipaensis | reverse complement strand
AAATCATGAACACTAAAACTGATATTTGTAACCAGAAACATATGCTTGTATGCAGTTGAGAAAATTAAATGCAAATCTGAATAAGAACAAGTATATAACTATATTGGAAGGATATTGTTACTTTACTAGAGGTCATTTCATGTATCGGTGATGGATGGATGAAGAAAAATAAAGAAAAATTATCAACCTCATAATTTGTAACTTGGAATCATAATTTGTAATGGTCAAATACAATGTTTGTAACCAAATGTAGATGCTTGTATGTATTCAAACTTCTCAGGTGATGCTGTGGTCTGTGAAGTTTGATTATCATGTCTCTGATTCTATCTGTATATTGCACGGGACATGGTAAGTCACATGAGGTGGTCTTTTAGGGGTTAAATGTCAACTCCGGGAACAATTTGGGTTGGCCGAATAGTCAACTCACTTGTCCACTTAAACAAGTGTCAAAGATTTGAATCCTATCTTATGCATATCTTATGCATCCAGCAATCTATTGACTTTACCACAGGTCGTGCACAGGATGACTCGGTGGAATTTAAAAGTTTGGAATAGTATACAATGACGAAAAGAAATAGTTGTAATTGAATTAGAGATTACATAACCCAAAGACCCTAACCTCAACCTTCGGATAGTATTAGATATTTCCCACCACTAGAGAGGAGGAGGAGGTGGAAGGAGAGGGATATAGAGAGCAGGAGTGGAAGGCAACAGGAAAATGAACACTTGGAAGGAAAGATAAAAGAGATAGAGAGAAAGCACAAAGTTTTTTAATTAGGAAGAGTAAAATAGATATTTTCACCAAATATATTTCATACTGAAATTTATTGATTGTAAATCACTGTGGTTATTAGAGAAACTTTATCCTTATTTATTTATTTTACTTTGAGCTGTGAGGTTATTGATAGTATGAAATCAAGTGTTTGTTCTATGTCCCTTGGTGTGTGTTTCTGGTATTTTATTTCTTTTGAACTGATCCACTTGATTTCATGTATCAACCTTTTTGTTATTAACCGAGAGAGAGAAAAATAAAAAATAAAAATAAAAAACAAAAATATTGTGCGGTGAGCAGAAAACATCAGTGATGCCCAAACAGCATGACTTGGCATTTTCATTCCAATTGTTTCTAACAAATCAAAGCTACAATTTGTGGTGTTTTATACTTACTCAATCCAAATACCACCAGAGGCAAGACCTGGAAATGTTGAAATTCATATGAAGCACGA
Organism: Arachis ipaensis; assembly: GCF_000816755.2. Lineage (NCBI taxonomy): Eukaryota > Viridiplantae > Streptophyta > Magnoliopsida > Fabales > Fabaceae > Arachis > Arachis ipaensis. The sequence continues at coordinate 3,754,288 of NC_029788.2, read as the reverse complement.
GAACAGTTTTTCAACATTAAATTTAATTTTCGACACACAATACCAATAGGATAGAATAGAATCATGTAAATTTCTGGATTATTTTCTCACATGTAGAGGTGAAAGTTCCAAATCTTCCTATAATGAGATGTACAATACTCATTAAAAATATCTTAACTGAAAATCTTCAGTAAAAACATCAGCCTAATCTTGCTTCTCTATGCAACACCTGCAGGACAGAAACAAACTAATCTGGTTTCAAGAGGATCGAGAGAGCTCCAAATAAAAAATGAGAAAAAGAAAAGAAAAGAAAAGAAAAGAAGAGGACCAGGATGTCGATTGTTTGATTAGGACTTGAGAAAAGAATGGATGTGCAATGGCAGATTTGAAAGCAAATTCAATGGCAACTTTACCTCTTCAGCAAATTTTATCAAAATGGTTGTCCTAGGTCGTTGTTGGCCTTCCACAGGCACAAAATGAGCAGTTACAACAGCTGGAAACCCGGCACCGTCCAGAACACCCTATATGGATGAATGAAACAAAACAAATCACAGTTTAATGCTGCACAAGAAAAATCATAAAACAGGTTGAAGGTAAAAGATGCACATACCCGTACTATTCCAGCAACAAACGCTCCACAATTAAACGTTCCCATATCCTTTGGAATAGAAATGAATCTATAAGCAATAGATGATCCATTAGGTCATTGTTATTTATGTTCAAAAAGCAAGTATGTAATTACTGTGTAATAAGACGTTTGTTGATGCTAACAAATTCTGTCACCTGTTTACTAGGAGCTCCTTTTCACTGATCATGTATTCATCTTCATGTTCAGTTCCTTTTTCCAGAGAGTCTGCTACCTAAAAAAAGGAGGAAAAAAGAGAGTAATAAGATGGTAATAATTTAGATAATTGCTAATTGACCTAATCCATAGGAAACCAGAACAGAACACAAATTAGTGAAAATGTTTGCTTTGCATTATCTCCACAAAATTAAAAATAAGTTCTTGATCATTACATAGAGGGCACTAATGATCCATTCATTTCTACTCTTACATAAATGATGGAGGGCCAAAACACATGAAACCCCACGCAGCCATGGGTCTTGAGTAGAAAAGGCAGCCAGCCAACCATATATTGAATTCCTCCAAGGCGGTTTTATGCACACATTGGTAGGGCAACATTCAAAATTATAAACACTTTTGTTGGCGCAAAAAGCTGTATTGATGAGTTTAACATGGGATAGAGAGGAAGAAAGAGTTCAAAGAGAAGGGAATGGGGTGCAAATGAATATTACTTCATGGTGGTTTATTGAATTTTAACCTTCATTTATACCTACTCTATATACATGTCTTCATATTGAATAATTCTCACAGTTCAAGCATTTTGTATTTGCATTTGTTGTATTGGCTATTAACAACACATCTTGAAGTTACTATTCAACAAATGAAAACAGACGCAAGGAAAACATTGATGAATAAAAAGTGTGGGGCGATCTATGGATTTTTTGCTCAAATACAATGAGAATCTCAAAACCATGTCCAACTGATTATGAAATGACAACATGATATCTATGTTTGTTCAACATTTACAAGGTCTTTGACTTGTCACTAATAGTTATGCTGTACTCATCCCAAGGAGGCAACGACCACATCAGATCATCAAAGTGAACCTCAAGGATCAAATTCAAATACTTTGAACAGCCTCACAAGCTTGTTAACACTAATCACCAAAACAACATTTGCATAAAATCTAAACAGTTTATACTGTCCTATTTTTTACAGCTAAGATAAAATTGTTTTTAGAAGGTAATGCTGGTATTCCTTTTGAGTTAGAATTTCCCAGAACCTTGTTGCGATTCTAGAAGGGCATACCATACTAGAATGAGAAAGGTTATTCCATTGTACAACATAAGTTTATTTTTATTTTTGCATTAAAAGATTGTGTTACACAATATTTTCACAGTTCTAGATATTGGGTATAAAAGAAAAAGTTGATGAAGGAACTAACCTTTCCGAATAGTACTTTCCACACTGTACTGTGTACAAAAGAGAGAATTCCTAACAGTCGTGTCTCCCTTCTATTTCCCTGTAGTTTCAGAAATTATTGCTATTTCAGTCATCCTAAACTCAACTATAGATGTCCCAGCTCATGGGCAAACCCAAATAATTGTCTATTGCCTATATATACAAACAAAACAACGTATAGATCCAATAAACCTACCTTCCTCGAGGACAAATCAGTATTGAATAAATAATGACCATCTCAAGATTCTCTCACTATAAAGAGAATGTTACAAGACAAACAAAATCGTAGTGTCAAATGTGATGGTGGCAAAGAAGCATTACATAGGAAGGGTACTTCTATTAATATACTACTCTACTCATATAGACTCATGCAAAGATTTCAAATTGTAATACTGATAATCTCAAGTCAGTGAGTCACTGATCTTGTCAGTAACACATTATATTAACAAGTGTATTAATAGGCACGTCCATCGTTTTAATTATTAAATATATAAAATTGTTACAAAATTGAGATTAGTCAAGATGGTAAGTATCTAACATCCTAACCAAAGAAGTTTGGGTTCAAATTCTATACATAGCAGAAAATGTTTTTCAGAAGGATATTTTAGGAACAAAAATCTTTGCACCAAACCCCTCCTCAATCCCCATTATATATACTAGACGTAGACTAGAAGTAGATATCAAATCATAATCAAGTAGAATATACAAATAGAAGAATCTAATATGTATATGAACATCAAGAACTCTATATATTTTAAAGATTCGCAAAAATACGCGTCCTTTTATTCTTTCAAGTTTAAGCAATCAAATCTGTCAGAAATATTGATAGAAACAAATTTGCTTACAAGTACAAGACTGAAGACTCCAGCAACAAAGCTCAAGGATCAGAATGCAGCATAAAATGATAGTTTTATCTATGGACATTTTAGCCAATAGACATAATAATCCTTCAAAGATAGGAATCGACTCTTTCCATATGTCAGCGTCCAGTGTCAAATAATTGTTCCAAATCAGATAAGTTAACTAAGATTTTGCAGAGAATTATGATAGCAGATTTACCTTATCCCTGTGGCAAAGCAGCTCTAGAACTCGGGCCCCTACTGCATATCCAGCATCCTCCAGTCTAGTGCATTTAACATTGATAAATATCAGCATACTTTATATTGATTTCAAAACATAATAAAAGCAAATCATCAGAACAATGGTATTTTTAAAGCCAGGTCAATCTCTGGTTCCTATAATCTAGAAACATTATCCCTCAACACTACACATAAGGGTAAGTTTGGGAGTTTAAAAGAGGATGGAAGGTATTGGTTAATAATATAAATAGAACAGAAAAGTGTGGAAGGGAGTGGTTAGTTGTATGTTATTAACTTATTATATTGTTTGGGAGTTTAAGACGAAAGGAAAAGATGGTTTAAGACTTTTGTTTGGGAGCTACACAGTGTAAGCGAATAGAATGGAAATAGTTATACTTTTTTTCCTAGTTGTTGGTGTGCTTTTTCTCATGTAATTGTGCTTTAGAAAATTTAAGGGTAAAATAGCAAAATAAAGAAATAAATAAAAAAATAGATGACCAAAAGTTCTAGTGTCCCCTCCTCCCTCCTCCCTCCTCAACCCCAAATCTGTGGATGGCTGATATGGGTTTGAGTGTCCTTCATTGTACTCCTTCCCCTCCTATTAGTAAATGTCCAAACATGTGTAATGGAAGTTTCTTTGCCATGCCATGCTACTGCCTCATATTTTGATCTCTCACACTTTCTACTCCCATACGCATCAAAGAAATCATCGTCGAAAGATAATTAAATGTAACATTAAATATTCAGTCCCTTGTATCTAGAAAAGCGATATATCTTAATAACAGAGCAGTTTACTCATCATAAACACAAGATCAAGTTGGTATTTTCTTCACCTTCGTTCAAGCTCGCCAATGTTGTCAACCTGAGTTTGGTTGTACTGGACAAGCTCAGAGAACAAGAACGCAAATGCACTCAGACTAACCTGCACCGAATGCATCAAATTATTCCAAGAAATAAACACATCAACAGACTCAGAAGTCAGTGAGAACCATAATAATCTATGATTGACTAAAAGATTTCAATCTTCCGCTGACATTCCTGTAGAAAATAATAGCATTGAAATGCGAGATCTCAGAGAAATGGATGGATTTCAAGTGAAGGGAAACCTAAACCTAACTAACCTCTTGCTTGCCCTTGGTGAGAGGCTTGTCAAGGACATTAGTATACTGCTTTATCTTTCCCACACCGATCATCTTCTGCAATTGCAATCACCCTCAAACGATACAATATGAATTGACCGGAGAAGAAAGGGTACAAGATAAAAAAGACTGAAAAGCTAATTAGCTTAAAAGAAATGAGAGCAGTAGCACTGCACCTTGCAGCGGAGAAGAAGCGGAGGATGGGAGCCGCGAGAGCAAGCGGACTCAAGAAGCAACGAGAAGAGGGGGCGGCGAATCGGAGAAGGGTGGCGGCGCCGGCAAGAGCTGAAGCAGCGGCTGACAGAAGCAGAAGATGGCGAAGGCGAAGAGAGACGAGATTTCTTTTGGGCTTTGATACGTTTTGTGGTTCTTTTGGGTTAATAATCTGGTAGAGAAGCTGATTCAGAAAGATTTTATTTGGGTTTAGTTTA
>NC_029788.2:3743989-3748395 GCF_000816755.2 Arachis ipaensis | reverse complement strand
AGATGCGCTGCACGTGATGGTATTTATGTGTGTCTAAGAAGATAATTTTTTTATTTTTTATTAAGATATGGTTGGACACGGCAGACACGCATGTCGAACGAGTGCCGATGAGTATCGTATCCGAAATAGGTCCGATATGCGAACACAACAACTCAGCAAAGTGTCCGTACTTTATAAGTTGAACCGTAATTATTAAACCAATTTAAAAAATAAAAATAATAAATTTAATTTTTTTTAAATCTGATATTAAAGAATGGATATTCTCATTCTAATTTTAAAAATATCACTCCTTTTCTATAAATTATACAAATATATAAGATAGAAAAAATCATGTATACATGTAGAGAGTGATATTACCAATAAGAATAAGAATAACAATATGTGAAGGTTTGTGAATGACTTAGAGAAGAGGGGTTGAATTTATAACCTCTTTTTTAATCTCATTTTGCTTTTTGCTTTTGACTGGAATAAAAACTTAGTTGCTGATGCGTCTAAGTTAAAATTCAAGAGACAATTTGATTTTGTCTCTTGAAAATGCGTTCAGGAATAGAATAACTAGTTATTTTTGGATAACTGCGACTTCTGAAAAATATATAATGCATGAGACTTTTATTTTGTTTCTTATCGAAGTGAAACAGAAGAAGAGTAGAAAAAAGAAAATCACAGCCATGTATCCTAGTTTAGCCACCATATGCAATGTGACCTATATCCATTCTTTCTTACAATAATGGAAGAATTTTCATTATCTTTCACAAAAATCTCAAATACCAATTTCTTTAGGATTCAACCCAATCTTATCTGGGACAAACCTAGTTTCTATCTAAGTTAGAATTGACTAAGTCCACTCTCTATATTTTCAACCACTAAGTGCTCATCCAACTTAGCAAAGAAATCCCCTCAGAATCATGTGTACAAAACAAAAAAATATACAAAAGAGCTTTGACATAATTTTCTGGCTTTTTCTAATAACTCTCTTTGTCTTTTTTCTTAATGGCTTTTACTGATTCCTCACATAATGTCTTTTTCTATTAAAAAAAAAAAAAAAAAAAAGATGAACACTAAAAAACAGAAAATTCAATGTAAAACTCTGAAGGAGAAGAAGAGTTAGATTGAAAGTTATGAAGACCCAAACTTATGTGCTCACTCTTTGAATCAATCTTTGGCCATTTACCCCTTTAATAGGGGATTAAAGCTTCTAAAACTTGAACCTTGGCTTGAACAGTTGACTTCCTTCTTTCCCAATGTCACAGCAGTAGCGCAGAAGACATCAACAGTGATTAAAGCAAACATGTAATCAAATCCAGCTGCTTCTCTTTCATCTTTTTCAAGGATCTGAGTTGTATATCAAAACTTTGACTTCAAATTTGATTCTTGACCCTTAATTTGTAACAGAGTTTCATAGTCTCTACTTTCTTAAATTTTTCAGTTTGATGCTTGAAGGAGAATAGCATCTTCAACAAGTTACCAATAAAGCACTAAGATGGAAAAGATTTTTTAATTTATCTCTTTGATTTGATCCTAACTTGAGAACTTCTTAACCCTAACTTTTGACTTGCTTAGTTTTGGCAATCCACTTTTTTTCTTTTGATTTGAACCCTAATTAGACTTCTTCTTTTTTGCTTCCTTTTGGTATGCTTCACGTGGGTATGAGAGAGAGAGGAGAGAAGAAAAAAGAGATAGAATTGGTTCGGTGACTTTGATTTGGTTCAAATAGAAATGAAATTTCATTTTTTAGTTAGCAACCATTTTCTTGAGCCATAAGAGTGTGATATGGTCTTGGGCTTGGATCAACAATTTGACCTTAAGTTTATTTTTTATTCTGATGAAAAAGTATTAGTATGATTAGTGATCTGCAACTATTCCCTTGAAACTTATGGGTCTGAAGCTTAATATACAGCCTATATTGTTTTCTATTATTTTCTACACAATTTACAAATAATCACTCACATAATTGAATTTTTAACACAATAATAATATTTAATTATTATCAATTAATTTATTATTTTTTAAACTCAACAATTTCCTTCTAGTAACAAATATAATATATGAGATGATACTAAAAAAAATTGAAAAAGATATAAATTAAAAACTTCTCTTTAATGATACTATTTTCTCATGATGTGCTCTTCTTTTCTTTCATAAAAAATACTCTCCTTTAATATGAATTTTTTTACAAAATACCTAGAAACACAATCATAACAACCAACTATACAAGTGGCAAGTATATTCTTCCGATATAACTAAATGAGGTGAAGACGAAGGAGACGACCAATAACGAACGAGAATGTGCACTGCAATTGGTCATGAGTTTTATTTACAGTGTAATTAATTGGATGTGGTACGAATTTTTTTTTTAATTATTTAATTCACTAATCAGACGGTCCAATTAGCATTTTTATTTAAAAAATAATTTTACACACTCAATTTAGACTCTTCAATTTGCACACTATTGAGTTTCTAAAAAAAAAATACTCACCACAATTCATTGCATCCAATTTTAGCACCCTAATATCAATTTTTGCACTCGAAAATTGGATAATCTAATTAAACATTATAAAATAAATTATAAACAAAAAAATAAAAAGAGTTTAATGAACTTTCCTTTAATGATACAATCTTTAAGTTTGAACTCCCCCTTTCTTTTATTCTGTTGGCTCTCCTTAAATGTGAGCTTTTTTTTTAATCTGTGATAATTATTCAAACAATTTTCATGGAAAAAATGCTCACAAGCAAATCTAATTATCAAAAAAATTCAACCAATAATTTTTTTTTTAGCCAGCCCAATAACTTGTTTTTCGAAAAAAAATTACAACCTATTAGCATCAACCAATCATAAGTAAAAAATTAGAGCTGTAATCAATCAATATTTTTAAAATAACAACCTTAATCAATTAGCACCAGCTAATTCACAAATAGTTCATGCAAAGAACAATAGTACCAATTATTCATGAACTAAACAACCTAACAATTCATTTTTTTTTCTTCAAACTCATTCCTCCTTTTGTTATCAAGGAGGAGTAGTATTCCTTGCACAAAAATTTTGTTAGGCATAAAAAAATGTATAAGTTCAAGTTAAAATCCTATAAAGTCACTATTACAGTTATCCAAAACAAACTAAAAAGTATCAAAGTAATCTAATTTAAACAGTAGAAGACAAATTTTCAGAATCAACAGTAGTGACAAAAAGTTAAACATTAAATCCCTCATCTTCAGTTTTCAAAATATATTCTTCTTCATGCTCAGACATCATTTGGTCATCTTCCAATGATTCAATTTATTTGAGAAGTACTTTAACTTTACTTTGCGATTTTTTTAAAGAGTTTTCATTTTGAATTGCAAGTATCCTATCTTGTTGGCTAGAGTTGATCATGTTCTTAGTGAGGTTTACAAATTCTTGCAACACATCTTTGATAATACCATTTACCAAGTACTTGTTGGAAGTTGATGTACCAGCTGCAGATGGAGGAGGGATACTTTCTTCTTCTTCTTCTTCCATAACCGTATCTTTGGCAGTCTTAGGCCTTTTACCCTTTGTCTGTTTGACTACACCATCACCTTTAAGAGATGAAATTCTATTCTCTTGAATCTCATTTTTCATATCAACACCAAAGTGTTCAAAGAAACAAGTAATTATGCAATTAAAACCAACACTAATTATGCAACAATTTATTTATTAATTATGCAGGAGTCAAAAGCAATCTAGCTTGATTAGTACTGCCAAGATTTTTCAATTATAAATATTGAACTGGACAGATCTGAAGATACCTCCTTTTCTTCCTTAACTGATTAGTATTTCTGTCTTTAACGTGTGATAGAAAGTTAGCATAAAGTTACATGTAGTAATATACTGTTTTATACCAATTGTGGCTAATTTGGATAGCTGCTTCAAATATCAGCTGTGTAGATATGAGGAGGTGATTCAGCTGTGTAGATATGTGTAGAAAAGCTTTGCCTCAATACCTAATGAACTAATTGAATTTTGATATAGTGTTTGCTTTATTTTCTAATGAGTAATGTTATATCATATTAAAAATCTTCTTACACATTCTTCTAAAGGCTAAATGGATCATAAGTAGAAACTTTTAGTCTCTTTAAATCTGAAAAAAGTAAACAATCATTCCTTCATTTAGTAAAGAAGAGAGTGTTTAGGAAGACTAGTGTTTTTTCTTTGTTAATATGTGTATACTTCAGATCCTATATCATACGCCATTTGTGAGGTAAAGTAGATACTTATCCCTTTTGTTAGCAAGATAATTTTAAGTTGCAAAGGAGTTACAAAAAAGAGGAAGCCAATTACTATCATGCAAATATGAATGTAAATACTCGAAAAAAAGTACATATGTGGTAAAATTTATCAAAAGGTTACCACCGTTACATGTTAGCTCTTTAAAATTTTACCACCGTTA
>NC_029788.2:3740819-3743701 GCF_000816755.2 Arachis ipaensis | reverse complement strand
TTGTCCATTTATAAATTGATAGTTGAAATTTATATATATATGCTTAACTTGTTCTTATGTCATTTTTTGAACTGTTTGTAAGGAACATAATACTTTATACTGTACTATATCTTAATTAGTGTATATGGTATTCTTGCATGTCATATTTAGGACCAAAGATATTTCTCTTGTATCGCTTAAGATTTGTATAGATGATTCCAGAACTTTGAGATAAGCTACTCACTAGATCAAGAAAAGTTGAAGAGTTTATTGAATTAGTCTGACAAAAAAGTATGGAGATAGGTAAGGATTGTCTTTCAATTTTCTTTAATTTTTTAATTTAGAAAAATCCTCACTAAGTTAGTGTACTTGTTTGGTTAAATTTAATTACATAGTTACTATTCACAAAGTTGGTGTATTTGTGTGGTTAGATTCAATTTTATTTCCATATATTTTATCTTCATCTTTTTGTGTTTGAGGAGTTCCTTGTTTTACTTATTCGTTCAACAAGTTATTTTTTGTTTTTTTTTTCAGGTTTGGTGGTGGTTCCATAAATTATGTGAAGAGATAAGTCAGGACCCATGATGACCTGATTAGTCATTTATATATCAAGTAAATTTTTTGTACTTTTTGATCAATTAAACCATGTTTTATTCTTATATTATTAAGTAGTGCAGTTAAGTTTTAATTTGATTTGTATATTATATTTTTTTCTAAGATTGAGCAGTATTTACTCTTAGAAAGAATTACACTAGAAAAGTTTTTTTTTCAAATGGTGTTTTTCACTTGTCCTTTACATTAAAGGTGGTTTTGTAGTAAATATAAAATGTTGAATTATTTATTGTAACTACTGTAAAGTGTTGAATGATTTAGTGCTTGTTCCCATGTGAGCTACTACTTTGGTATGAGTTTATAAATGTGGTTGGTTTTTTTTAAAAGTTCATGTATGAAATTGCGGCGGTTCAAAACCGTCGCATTTTTTAAAAAGACTCACATAAATTTGTTGCAGATTTTTTTTAAATCCATTGACCATAATGGCGGTGGTTTTGCAACCGCCGCAAAATTGAAAATCTGATTTGTTGCAGTTGTGCCAGCGGTTTTCCAAAACCGTCGCAAAATCAAATCTCCACCTTCTAAACTGCTGAAATTTCGTTTCGCGGCAGTTTTAAACCGCCGCAAATCCATAAAAAAACCGCCGCTATTTGGCGTGTGTCTTGTAGTGTCTTATCTTCTCCTGTTCTCAAAAACAAATGTAGCTTATGTGACGCTGAGACTTGAGACCGAAGAGTTTTGAGATAATATTCAAAATAACTCTTGAAATTTGACCATCGACTCAATTTAGTCTCTTAATTTTTAGTTGACCCAATTTATATCCTAAAACTTTAAGGCATGACTCAAGTTATCCATTCACTCCATTTTTGTCACAGAGAAATGTCGTGGTACATTTAGTTGACACCTGGCTTAGTCTCTCATAGTTTTGAAGCACACCCACACACACCCCAATCTCTCTCACTCTCAGTCTCTCACAAGTCACATTAGGGTGGGAAGCTCACTGGTCACCCCAGACACCATCACACTAACAGAGCTTACTTCAACGGCTCCACCACCTCCGTTCATTGCCAACACACACTCACTATCATCGCCATGTTTCTCCCTGAATCCTCTTTTATTTTTTTCTTCTTGCTCTAGATTTTTGTTAGATTTCCTTTGTTTGGTTATATGGGGCATGGGGAGACACTGTGGAGGTGCAAGGTGGAGAGAGAGAGAGAGAGAGAGAGAGAGAGAGAGATTAAATTTTTAATTATTTTTAATATCTTATTTTAATTATAAAAAATATTTAATTTTTTGTTTTAATAAATAATAACATATACTATTTCTAAATTTATTTCATGAATATATCTTAAGAATAAAGCTAGACACGCTGATACGTGATGGTATTTAAGTGTGTCCAAACGTATCCGAAAAAGATTTTTTTATTTTTTATTAAGACACAATTGGACACAACAAATACACGTGTCGGACGAGTGTCGTGTCTGAAATGTGTCTGACACGCAGATACAGCAACTCAGCAAAGTATATATGCTTCGTAGTATATGATCAATTTATAGAAATAATTAACCTCTTGTTTTTAAATAATGGAGTCCTCACAAAAGAATAAAACTCTCAAGTGGGGATGTATCCTTTCAATTTTTTATTTCACTTGAAAGCATGAAATGTGATCTTTTACCATACAATTTCGCTAGGTAGACAATGGAAATTGTGAACCACATGAACAACGGGTTGCACCTACAGTCCCAATAACACTTACAGTCCCAATAATTTTTCAATGCCGTATTCGTCCACCATCATCGTAACGAAGTCACGTTCTCCTTTTCCGTTTTTGCCCAGCGTCCTTCCCAACATCGCGTCCCTTCCTAGCGTGGTCACTGCCACAGCCTCGAACCAGCGCCGATCATCCTCCCTGCTACGTGTCTTCAACGGCCAAACCTGACCCGGTGCATCATTGCACCACCACCTTCCCCACCATGAGTCTCTTGTGTTTTTATTGCGTTCGTACCCGTTTCTTTTTTCAAACTGTATATTGGAAGGAGAAGAAATTGGGGGTGGTTTTTAAGTGGTATTTAATGATGAACATCCACATCTTAGTAAAAAGAACCATCTGCATACATAATAAAATGAACATTCTGCGGAGCATGTGTATGCAGAATAAAGCAAATCAAGTAAAATACTAATGGTATACTCAAATAATCATCCACCTTAGAATAAAAAATACCATTCGCATATATAGTGAAATGAACATCTGACTTGGTTGATAAGAAACAAGTAACGAGACAGTAGTTACGAGAGCACCGGAATCGCGATACAGCAGCGATAGCGGTGACACAGGATTGCGAGAGAGCGGT
>NC_029788.2:3736686-3740562 GCF_000816755.2 Arachis ipaensis | reverse complement strand
TACTAAAAAAAATTTTTTTTGTAAAACTACAAACACATTAATTATAATCTTTAATTTATTTTTTCAATAAATAACGATTATGATTATTATTGAAAATTTAACATGTTCTATTATTATATAAGTTAAGCAATTAATACATACTAAGAAAATTAATTTATTTTCATATTTTATCTTCTGTGCCACACAAATTAAGCTCTATATATATGGTGCATTTACTTTTAATAATTTATGCATCAACATAAAATTTATATTTGTATAATTGTACACATAATTTATGCATCACGCTTTATTTTGATTTTTCTAACTTTACTTTATAATTTAATTTTAATATATGAATATCTAAAATGTAAAATAAAAAGTTATCCAACAGGATGCCTATAATAACGTTAGCGATAATAACTAAAATTATATTTTAATTAACTTGATAAATTATAATAAATAAATTTGGTCGCATAAATAATTATATTTTTTGTCAATATATTACTGTTAACATCTTTTATTTTGTCTATTCATCGTATTAATTTTGATCTGAGGTGCTCTTTACTAATTTAGTATATTATGGGATATTAAATAGTTAGAAGAAATTAACAATTTTTTTTTGTCAATTAACAAGTAATTTGAGATGAAATTTGTTAGTTTGACATTAATCTAAGGAGCTATTAAGTTTAGAGTTCAATTAAAATTACTCTTAAACATTAAATTTTATTACTAATTATAATATCATTTGTTATTTGACTTAGTTGTTTATCTATAGATCAGTTATTAACTTTGACAAAAGGTATTTTGGTATTTGAAAATGATTATAGAAGTATTTAAATATTTAATACGAATATAATTGAATTGACAAATAATTTGACAAAAGTTTAGAGTGGTTTGACCCGATTATCTTTTGGGTCCAAAACCAATATAATCGGATTGAACTGATTTTGAACAGGTAATCGGGTTTTCCATACCTGTAAACACTCTTAATTAACGAATTAGAATTAAATTTCTAAACAAAAAGGAAAAGAAAAGGAAAAAATTCTTCAACAAAAAAAAAAGAATAAAAAGAAAAAAATAGGTGAATGATAGTTGAAGTGAGATTAGGGTTAGAAAAAAATTATATAAATTTTATATTTTTATTTTTTAATATATAAGGTAATTATGTCAGTTTGGGTTCGCGGAACCTTAAATTTGATATCCAAACCAATTAAGATAGGGGTATAATTAGTAAAATCTCATTTGACACGATTACTCGTCGGATACAAAATTTAATATAATTAGGTCAGATTGATTAGGTTTTAATTTTATTGAGTTTGGCACAGAAATGACCTAATTACAACATAAATTTAAAATAGTGTAAGAATTCAATTGAAAACTTTTAAACTATAAATACTTAACTACAAATTTAGCGAAATTATAGAAATTGATAAAGTAATTTAACCTTAAAATGAATACTAACTAATGTATTTGGATATATTAAAACCAAATACAAATTTCTTCTTTTAAATTAATAAAACAACCTTGATTAGATAACTAGTATTTTTTTTTCATTTTAAAATTATCCAAAAGTGTATCATAATCTTTTTAAAATTAAATTTGAATTTTAACATTATAATTTAAATAAACAACAATAATCTTAAAAAGATATTTTGGTCTTTTTAAAATTAATCTTAAATAGTATATTTTCATTTTTTAATATTTAAAATAAATTTCTAATATTACAAACTTATTTTATTCTTTTTAAAATCAAATTAAATTTTTAATTACTTTTAAAAGATATTTTAATCTTTTCATATTAATTCTAAAAGAATATTTTTGTCTTTTTATTTTTTTTATTTTTTATTTTTTTAATAATTTTATAATAATCTAATATCAATTCAAAATAAAGTAATGTAATTTGATTTGATAAAGGATTCGTTTATTTTATTATACTAGTCCAATACAAAATAAATGCAAATAATAATAATAATAATAAAAATAAATAAAATACAACTTTGTTACTTATTTTGTTTGAGGAGTTTCGATTTTCTCCTTATAACTTTTGGAGTATCGAAACTCCACAAACAAAATAAATAACAAAGTTATATTTTATTTGTTTGAGATAAATACCAAATCGATATCCAAAAGATTCTGACGTTTACAAAATAGTACGTGATCTATGTTGTTGACAAAATAATCTCCAAAAGATTTTAAAATTTGACAAAAGTGACCAACCTTCAATTGAGTTACCTGGAATTAAGGTTTAAGAGTGACGTGTTAGTCAATTTTTTAAAACTCTAATCCCCTTTCTTTTGGAACCCTTGTCTCTTGCTTTTCCTCAGCATCCTCCTCCAATTTTCTTCTTCTTCCCCAATAAACTCCTCTTCGTTTTTGTTTATCACCGCCTCTCCCTTCCTCCTCCGACTAACCTCCGGCTCTGGCTTACTACAACAGTGCCGCCTTCCTCCTTCCTCTTTCTTCTCTCTCATCTAACCAAAGATGCTTATTTGAGACTCAATCCCTTGTTTATTTCTCCTTTTTTTTTCTTGACCCAGTGGTTGTGATGCTACTATGGCATCTCTCTCAGACTCAACCCCAACACTTTAACGCTTCTTTTTCTTTGTCAATTAAGACAGTTTCACATATGTCCAGTAAGAAATTTTTAGCAAAAATAGTAGCAGCAAAACTAACAAAACCCCATCAATTCTTCACTCAGAATGTTCGCATTTTCATTACTATTATCATCCAAGAAAACTGACATCTTGATAGCGTGGTTCAACTCACGTTCAATCTCTTAATTTGCCCCAAAAGAAATCATATTTTTGCTGTCAATTTGCCACCACAACCAATTTTCATAAGTATCTTGCCTAAAATATTTGAGTTTTTATTCTTAGCTGTCTTACTTGAGGTCTCTCCAATAAAAAAGAGAAGAACAAAAGATATTAGAATTTTTTGAAAATGATGATGATTTAGAAGAAGAGATGAGAGTTTCAGAAAAAGAAAATTAGGATTTTTTAAAAATTAAAATTGGGATATTTTTAAAATTATAAAAGTTAAAAGTGGTAAACTTTATAATTATGAAATTTGTTAACTGACACGTAACCCTTAAACTTTAACTTTAGGTAATTCAATTGAAGGTTGGTCACTTTTATCAAATTTTAAAATTTTTTGAAGATTATTTTTGTCAATAACAAAGATTAAATACCATTTTATTATCAGCGTCATAATCTTTTGGATATCGATTTAGTATTTATCTCTATTTGTTTTTATTTTTGTGTTAGGCTAATATACTAAAAATAAACGAATTTGAGTTAAGGGTTTTTCATGTTTTTGTGCGGTAAAAAAATTTGGACCATTGTCACATCAGATTATGTTACTTTATTTTGAATTGATATTAGATTATCATAAAATTACTAAAAAAGAAAAATAAGTTAAAAAATGAAAAGACAAGAATATTCTTTTAGAATTAATATGAAAAGATTAAAATATCTTTTAAAAATAACTGAAAAATTTAATTTGATTTCAAAAAGAATAAAATAAGTTTGTAATAATTTTTAAAAAGACAAAAATACTCTTTTAAGATTAGAGTTATTTAATTATTTTAAAGATTAAAAATTTATATTAAATTTAAAAAGATAAAAGTATTTTTTTTAAGAGTAACGTTAAAATTTAAAAGTCTAAAATATCTATTTAGTATTAATGGTCTTTTCAAATGCTTTAAAAATTAAATTAAAAATTTGTCCTAAATATTAAAAAAGTGAAAATATACTATTTAAGATTAATTTTGAAAAAACCAAAATATCTTTTTAAGATTATTGTTGTTTAGTTAAATTATAATATTAAAATTCAAATTTGATTTAAACAAGATTACGATACACTTTTAGATAATTTTAAAATGAAAAAAAACTAGTAATC
>NC_029788.2:3731066-3736488 GCF_000816755.2 Arachis ipaensis | reverse complement strand
CAATCAATGTTGTTTTATTAATTTATAAGAAAAAAATTGTATTTGATTTTAATAGATCCAAATACATTATTTAGTATTTATTTTAAGGTTAAATTATTTTATCAATTTTTATAATTTCACTAAATTTGTAGTTAAGTATTTATAGTTTATAAACTTTCAATTGAATTCTTATAATATTTTAAATCTATCTTGTAATTAGGTTCTTTCTATGTCAAACTCAATAAAATTAAAATCTAATCGATCTGACCTAATTATATTAAATTTTGTACTTGACGAATAATCGTGTCAAATGAGATTTTACTAATTATACCCCACCTTAATTGGTTTGGATATCAAATTTAAGGTTTCACATGTTGGAATAAATCAATTTTATTAACCTAGATCATCCATATTGAGTCATCAAAATTATAAATATCATAATGCGGAAGCGTACCTAAATTCATAAACATGAATCGTATGATTGGAAGAGTTTGGATCTTGTGGTTCTTTCGATCTTTCTCAACCAATGTCTTCTGTATCCCTAGGCGGCTGAATTGTGACTCTTTTGATGGGGAAAGAGCCGACATAGATCAAATTTGGATGAGTAATATAGAAATTACATGCCAAGTGATCTCATGCATGTCTATTTCCAACTGGTCCAACTTTAAAACTTTATTGAGATCAAACACAAAACAAATTTTGCAAAATGAACATTTCACATAACATGAAATAAACCATCAACTTAATTCTGCAGAAAAATAATTCAATATTTGTCATAGGACATATAGCATAAAATAAACTCCCACTAAACCAAGGCATCACAAATATTGACTCCCATTCGAGCAGTGTGTTCATAAAAGACTTTAGGGATCAATCCCTTGATTAATGGGTCTGCTAGCATATATTCTGTTTCTATATGTTCTATGAAAATCTGTTTTTCTTGAATTTTCTCCTAGACAACTAAGAACTTGATGTTTGTATGCTTCGATTTTGTCAAGCTCTTATTGTTATTGGAGTATAGTACTGCTGACTTATTGTCACAAAATATCTTTAATGACCTTTCAATGTCATCTACTATACGAAGCTCAGTGACAAAGTTTCGCAACCATATGCCATGAAATCAGAATCAGAGTACCAAATGATCTCCAAATTTTTTGATCTCCGATAAGTAAGCATGTAATCGTTTGTTCTCTTTAGATAACGCATTACGCATTTAACAACTATCCAATTATTCCTGTTCGGATTGCTCAATTATCTACCCAACACTACCACTATAAATGATATATCGGGATGTATGCAGACTTGAGCATACATTAAGCTCCCTAGTGCTGATGCATAAGGTTTATTATACACTGCTGTCCTCTCAAGATCATTTTAGGGCATTGCTTGAGACTGAACTTGTCTCCTTTAGCTATGGGTGTGTGCATTGGTCTACAACTTTCCATGACATATCTACTTAAAATCTTTTTGATATAGTTCTTTTGTGATAATCTAAGAATACCTTGAGAGCAATCTCTTAGTATCTCGATTCCTAATACAAAAGAGGCATCACCAAGATCTTTCATTTCGAATTTGTTCGATAGAAATTTCTTAGTTTCATGCAACAAGCCTATATCATTACTGGCAAGTAGAATGTCATCAACATATAAGACCAAAAAAGTATTTACTCCCACTGAACTTGCGGTATACACATTTATCTATAATATTTACCTCAAAACCATATAAGGTAATGACTTGATGAAACTTGTGATACCATTGATGGAAAGCTTGTTTGAGATCATAGATGGATTTTCTCCTCTTTTCTGTTGGATCTCCTTAATGACACTTCTTGAGGTTGTTGAGCTTGCTGTATGGGTTGGGGTTGAGGAGGATTCTCATTATTTTTCTGTACTGTAGCAGTATCTTGAGCAACAACAATATTCTCATTGTTCTCTTGTACTGTAATTGGATCTACAGTAGGATTCTCATTGTACTCTTGTACTATAACTGTATCTTGAACAGTAATAGGCACAAGGACCTGATCATTGTCAGTTACAGAATCCTCATCAAAAGCAACATTTCTAATATTTCCTTCTCCCACAAACTCAACATCCTCAAGAAATCTCGCATTTTCCGTCTCAAAAATAGACCTTGATGCAGGATTGTAAAACTTATACCCCCGTGAACGCTCAGCGTAACCAACAAAGTAGCAACTAATTGTCCTTGAGTCCAATTTTCTTTCATGCGGCCTATAAGGCCGCACCTCAGCTGGACATCCCCAAATATGCAAATACTTTATATTGGGCCTTTTTCCAGTCCAAATTTCATATGGGGTTTTGTTAACTGCTTTGCTTAGCACCCTCTTAAGGATGTACACTGCGACTTTTAAGGCTTCTCCCCAGAGTGATTCAGGCAAGGAAGAATGACTAATCATACTTCCCACCATGTCCTTAAGAGTTTGGTTCCTTCGCTCTGCAACACCATTCATGCTAAGTTTGCCTGGCATGGTGTATTGCGGAACAATACCACACTCCTCTAGAAAAAGAGCAAAAAGCCCGAGATGTTGCTCACCTGAACTGTCATATCTTCTATAGTATTCACCACCACGATCAGATTTGACAGCTTTAATTTTCTTTCCAAGTTGAAGTTCAACTTCAGCTTTAAAAGACTTGAAAACATCCAAGGCTTGGGACTTTTCATGAATTAAATATAGATACCCGTAACGAGAGTAATCATCTATGAACGTAATGAAGTACCGTTGTCCATTCCAAGAGACAGTAGGGAATGAGCCACATATATTGGTATGTATCAGTTATAAGACATCTTTAGCTCTCTCGGCACCTAATTTCTTTTTGTTTGTCCTTTTTCCCTTTATGCACTCAATGTAGACTTCAAACTCTGCCAAATTTAGGGGTCCAAGAATTCCATCCGACACGAGCCTCTGAATTCTCTGTTTAGAGATGTGACCTAGGCGTTTGTGCCATAATGATGCCGAATTCTCATTTAGTTTTCATTTTGTACCCGTTTGCAGTATTTCATTATTATAGGAATTTAAGTCAAGCCTATATAGATTATTCACCAAATGACCAGAGCAAATATTATTCGAATTATA
Organism: Arachis ipaensis; assembly: GCF_000816755.2. Classification (NCBI taxonomy): domain Eukaryota; kingdom Viridiplantae; phylum Streptophyta; class Magnoliopsida; order Fabales; family Fabaceae; genus Arachis; species Arachis ipaensis. Next base: position 3,733,418 of record NC_029788.2, on the reverse strand, counting down.
GAAGAGACTGACTTTATTGTCTTCGAACGAATAAAAATAACCTGATTTGTCCAAACGAGAAACAGAAACCAAATTCCGTCTAAATGACGGTACATAAAATGTCTCTAATAAATCAAAGTAAAATCCACTCATGGAACATAATCTAAAGGTTCCTATAGCTTCAACTGCAACCATATTGCTGTCTGCCACATAGATGTATCTTTCAGCATCACTTGGCGGTCGGGTCCACAGGCAACCCTGCATGGTAACACTTACATGAGTAGTAGCAGTAGAATCTACCCACCAAGTATCAAAAGGTGCATAACTTAAACTAGCCTAAGAACAAACGAAAGTAAGAATTATACCCTTCTTTACACACCACGTGGCATATTTGGTACAATCCTTCTTCATGTGTCCCACCTTCTTACAGAAGAAACAGGTTGAAACTTGATTATGTTTCTTAGCCTTTTTCTGCTGAGAAGGCACATCCGCAGTAGTATCACATTTTCTTTTATACTGAGAAGATGAAGTCATATGAGCACTTTCAATCTTATCTTGTTGTAGCCTCTTTTCTTCTTGCACATAGTGAGATATAAGCTCATTTAAGGACTAAGTGTCCTTCAGAGTCTTCTAACTCACTTTGAATTGCCCAAAGTGTGCAGGGAAAGAAATCAAAATGAAATGCACGAGTAAATTTTCAGACAACTCTAACTTTAGTGCTTTCAATTTTGAAGCAAGATAAGACATTTCCATAATGTACTCCCTTATGTTCCCTTTACCTTTATACCTCATGGAGACAAGTTTGCTCAAAAGACTACTTGCCTCCGCCTTTTCATTCTTAGTAAAGAATTTTTTCACATCCTTTAGGAACTATTTTGCATCTTTATTCTCAGTAATTGAGCCCTGAAACGCCTCAGGAATTGAGCGTTTCATGATCATAATGCTCATTCGATTGGATCTCTCCCACTTCTCTATTTTAACCTCATTGAGGTTTTCTGGAGTGGAAGTGAGTTTCTCCTTTCGAAGAGCTATATCTAGATCCATACAACCGAGGACAATCTCCACGGCATCTTTCCAAACTTTAAAGTTTGAATCATTCAGCATAGGAATACTGCTAATTTGTGCAGAAACATTGGTAGCTAAAGCCATAGTTTCTAGATTAGAACAAATAAACATGCAATAAACATTAATTAAATAATGAGAAAAAATCCATATTGAGATATCTAGAACAACATTAATTTTCAATCTTTGGATAGAAAAATTAACTGTAAGTGATATTCTCATTGCAGTAATCAAATATAGTCAAAATTCATGTCATACATTAAGCCTTTCTTTGGACCGACTTAATGCGCACATGGAAACTTAAACTTCACAACCTATTTATTACCGCATATATTTTCTATTAATTGGCCAAACAATAACCTTCCTTTGGGCCGATTATTGACCGCATAATTAATAGAAAATACACAAAAGTGTGTAATGCTTATTATTTGGCCAAACAATAAACTTCCTTTGGGCCGATTATTGTTCGCATAAATAATAACTATTACTTTTTTTTCTTAATTAGTTACCCAAATATTTATTTACCATTAATATGTGTATGTAATTCGGCCAAATATAGGCCTTCCTTTAGGCTGACCAATATTCGCATGAATTACATATCACCATATTCCTAATGTTTTAGATAAATCAATTTTCACAAAAGAGGCTACTTTGACAGCATAATGTTCAACTAGTATACATAACTTGGCCAAATATAAATTTCTTTTTGGATCAATTAATATTCGTATAAATAACATATACATATTAATCCTTATATCCTAAAAGATAATCAATTAATTTTTTTATACTAAATTAATGACACACAATTAAATCCAAAAAAATTATAATTCAATAATGCTCGATTGATTTAACAAAAGATGAAAACCGTATATAAATCATTAATTTATGAGCATCATTTTATATAAAAAAAATTAATCAAAACACGCTTAGCTTACATTATACGCACACAACAATATATATATATGGCCATATCAGTATGTATATAAGAGCACTATCGGAAGAGTTTGGATCTTGTGGTTCTTTTAATCTTCTTCAATCAAAATTTTCTGTATCTCTAAACGGCTGAATTGTGACTCTTTTGATGGGAAAAGAGTAACAAATGCGACTTTGGTATATTGGAGACCGAAACCCTGTAGGCCTATTTATATTTGAGCATGGCACCCATTAAACCCTTAAGCCCCAAATAAAATAGTATCTAAAGTTCAAAAGATAATATATCTAAAATCCAAAAAGATAATTATCTAAGGAACAAAAGATAATATCTGGTTTTATTCTCATTTAATTCCAAATCAAAAGTAATAATGACTTATT
>NC_029788.2:3722764-3725409 GCF_000816755.2 Arachis ipaensis | reverse complement strand
TAAGTTTTAGATATTCATATATTAATATTAAATTATAAAGTAAAGTTACAAAAATTAAAATAAAGCGTGATGCATAAATTATGTGTACAATTATACAAATATAAAATTTATGTTGATGCATAAATTATTGAAAGTAAATGCACCATATATATAGAGCTTAATTTGTGTTGCACATAAAATAAAATACGAAAATAAATTAATTTTTTTAATATGTATTAATTGCTTAATTTATATTGTTCATGTCTTGACTCAATATTATGGTTCAAGCTTAAATAAGTTAAAATGGTTCAATCTAAATATTGGCTTTCATCACCAAACCGACCTCTTTTTAAGAGGTCGGGCTCGACATAGATACCTCTCTAAAGAGGTTGACACAGAGATGAGCTGACAGATAACACTTATTCAAATAAGTAAATACTTCCAAAATCTCTCATCCCACTTTTAGAAACTATATCTCAACAACCCTAGGATAAAGGGACAGTCATCCACATTTAGAAGTAGAACTACTCTAACGATAGTTATTGGATCACCACTATAAATACACTCCTTAGGTATTTCTAAGTTCCAATATCATTGAACCTGCCTAACCCCTTGCTAACTTAAGTATCGGAATATTTTTACAAGTACCACCCCCACTCTTTTACATATACAACTCGGACGGAGGCTCTCAAGCGCACATAAAGTCGGAGATCCCCTTCCATTGCACTTGGGCCTTTCTTCCAAGCTCAACTCAACCATTTCAGGTTACCCACGTAACATATATAATAATAGAATATGTTAAATTTTCAATAGTAATCATAATTGTCATTTATTAAAAATATAAATTAAAAGTTATAATTAATGTGTTTGTAGTTTTATAAAAAAAATTAATTTTTTAATATATATTAATTGCTTAATAATAATAGAACATGTTAAATTTTTAATAGTAATCATAATTGTCATTTATTAAAAATATAGATTATAAATTATAATTAATGTGTTTGTAATTTTTTTAAAAAGAATTAATTTTTTTAGTATATATTAATTGCTTAATGATCTCACCAATACATATATGTTTAACCAAATTAATATAGGATTAAAATAAATTTTTAATGGAATTTTAAAACTTCAAATAATAAAGAAGTATTATAACAGCCACCTACTTTTCTCTTCTCCTCCATATACTTATGGAAAATGCACTTTAGCTGAAGAACCCGATAGTACAAGAAAATTTTACTATATATAGAAACTCAAACTACTTCCATGCATGTAAATACGAACACCCCATGTTGAATTATATACCAATTTATAAATAATGAGACACGTGTGCCAACAAGGATTAGATGCCAAACCTTGTCATCTATGTACATGAGATTTACATAAACAATGTTCCAATAAAAGTTAAGATGCGTGGTCCACACAAGATGTGTCACGTATATGTGAAGAATAATAGATACGTAAAAAGGAACAAAACGTATAGAGTTCTAAAAGGCATCGTAAGTGAGCAAGATTCTTTACTAGGAAATTCACTATAAGACACACTTAACTTGCCGTTTCATTTACAGACAAAAGCAGCATCTTTGTAAACCTCGTTCTCCCTCGCTCAAACTATGCACCACAAGGTCATCGGTAATCCCATTCTTGTGTTACATAAGCATTCCAGAAGTTTCCTATTTTATTATGGTGGAAATTCAAGTGCAGTTCACTTCACGTGAAGTTAATATTTGAGAGTCGTTAGATAATTTGACTGATTTAAGGCTTGGTTTGGTAAAACTTTTCGAAGAGGTGTTTGTGTTTTTTAAAAGCTCAAGCTCCTCATTTTGTGTTTGGTAAATAAAAAAAGATCATGTGCTTGTGCTTGCAGCTTTTAAAAGATAGGGGTACTTTTGAAAGCACCTAAGATAGAACTTTTTAAAGTTGGCTTGTGCTTTTCAAAATTTAAAAGTCTAATATAACCTTATATGTTAACTAATTTTCAAATTTAATGGTTGCATTTATGTCTATTATAGTATTTTTAAATTTTAAAAGTTATTTTACCAAATGCAATTGTTGTTGCTTGTGATTATTAAAAGCAATTTTTAATTTGATTTATCAAACATAAATGCTACAATTTTTAAAAAGCCATCTTTTAAAAGTTAGCTTTTATAAGCTACTTTTGAAAAGTAAAAGCTTTACCAAACTAAACCTTAATTAAATTTTCATCTAACAACTCTCAGATATCAACTCCACGTGAAGTCGACTTCACCTGAATTTTCATCTTTTATTATTTGTTACTGTTCAGCTCTCAAATTGAGAAGAATTATGGCCAGTCCAAAAGCAATTTCTCTAAAGACATACTGATCCATAAAATATGTAATCATAATTATATTCACGTAGAATCTTGTTATATCTCATATAAATTTATTCGAATCTTCTCCAAATTTATTTTTTAAACACTATAAATAAAAGACGTAACATTTACTTAAGATATGTTATCTATCTCTAACTTTTATATCTTTTAAACTATACCAAGACTTGATTTTTTTAAACTTTTTGAAGAGATTTTTATATTTTTGAAAAGTACAAATTTTTTGTTTGTGATTAATAAATAAAGAAGGCAATGTGTGCTTATACTTACAACTTTTAAAAGATAAAAAATACTTTTAAAATAAAACACGTAAAAAAAA
>NC_029788.2:3719357-3721883 GCF_000816755.2 Arachis ipaensis | reverse complement strand
ATAATGACTAATTTTTTATATACATATAACATAATTGATTCATAATTAATTATGTAATCCTTAGTTGGTTGCATCACTTATTAATTATCTAGCAGAATTGAAAATAAAAATTACCTTCAAACCAAATTAGTTAGACTTGCTTATAATTAATGGTATTTATCAATCAAAATTCAAGGTGACTACTCCAATTTACTTTATCACTTTATTGAGTTTATTCATTTTTGAAATTGAAAAAACTTGGAAACAATTTAATTTTTTTAATATTTCTTTCCCTTTCTGCAATAACAATTCGAATCATGAATTCTTCTTCATTCTTTATCTTTTTAAATTGATGATTGTTTATTAAAATAATATTTGTTCATTGATCAATAAAATATATAGATCAGACAAAATAATATTTTAAATATGAGTTGCATAGTCACCCAAAAAAAAAATATATGAGTTGCATAAAGCCATAAACTAGCATCTTTTAAATTTAAAAATTGAGCCACTGGTTAGAAAAATATATATACATGAGTTTCAAAGTACAAAAACTATATATTATATATTGAGAAAAGTTAAAAGGTCATTGATGACAAGTCATCTTATACTAGTTTCACAAGTATTTTTCATTTGTTTCATTAGATTTTATGCACTTTCTTGCACAATAAGTAAGTGGTTGGAGTGGAATTTCATAATTATGTTGATTCAATCAAACATCATTTATTTTGTACAAAATTATGAGATTTATGCAAGAATTAAGTGATTATTATGAATGATGCAAATTTTTATGATTTTGGTGAGGCTTTGATGGTGTGTTTGATTAATGGCAGGTAAAAAGATGATGAAGAGAAAAAGCAAAGAAACAGGGTGCAGGTGAACGCCACGTTCACCCGTGACGCGCACACGCACTAGGCGCTTAAACGCGGAGTAACATGTTGGAGATCCACGCGTACGCACGCATGGCGCGCACGCACGGATTGAGGATCAACGTTCACCAACAACGAACGCTACGTTCATTTTGAGTGAACGCCTGCGATACTTTCAGAATTTGAATTTGAGATTGGTCACCGATGCGCACGCGTGTATGGCGCGCACGCGTCGATGTGATATTATGGGAGATTGGCGCAGACGCGTACGTGATGCCAAGGCGCAGAAGTGAAGTTTCATCATCCACGCGCACGCGCAAAGGGAGCGTATGCGTAAGGAGCGTTCATGGCGCAAACGTAGCGTTCGGTTAATGAACGCTGCCAAGGGACGCGCACGCAGATGGTACGCACACGTGTCGATGGGAAAAAGCGCAAGGGACGCATATGCACTAAGGACGCGCACGCGTCGGTGAAAGAACGCTACGTTCAGTTCGAGAACGCTACGTTCACCTGATGCTGCATGGAATTACCATTTCGGACCTACTTCATCAGAAAGCCAACAAGCCCACTCCAAGCACCGAAGGACTGAATTAGAAAGTGTATAAAGAAGAGATCTTTTTTTGGGGGCTAGAGGCTCTCTTTTAGTTTTTAATTTTTCAGAATTTAGAATTGAGATCAGATCTGAATTTTCCTGTCTGTTTTGCTTTCTCCTTTCTGCAACTTTTATTCTTCTGTTTTGGGTCTTGAACTTGGGTTGAAGAATTCTACTGAATTTCTTCATCTGAGAATCATCTCTCACTTTTCTTTTTATATAGTTCTTAGAATTGAAGATCTGATCATAGTTAACTTCTTGTTTTACTTTTCTTCTGCAATTTCTCGATTCTGTCTTGTTAAGAGAGCGTTTGAGATCAAATTTTCATTATGTTTTTATTATTCTACTGCAATTATTAATTTCTGTTTATATTCTATTTTGGTTCTTCTTAAATTTTCTATTTCTGTTTTAGTACTGAAGTGATCTAATTTCTAAGTTTTGTCATCTGAGAGTTCTTTTATTCACTGTTACATTTTTCAGTTGTGTTTTGATTCCATTTACCCAAATTCCTTTATTCTTCATGCAATTTAAGTTTCCTGTCAATTTAAATTTAGCAATTTAAATTCCTTGCACTTTAAGTTTCAGTTATTTACCTTTCTTGCAATTTAAGTTTCAACGCTTTTAATTTCTTGCACTCTAAGTTTCTGTAATTTATTTTTTCTGCACTTTAAGATTCGGCCAATTTCAATTCTGCACTTTAATTTCCTTGCAATTTTACTTCTGTTGATCAAATTTCACCCAAATCATCAAATATTCGCTTAACTAAATTTATCACCATACTAAAGTTGCTCAATCCATCGATCCCTGTGGGATCGACCTCACTCCTGTGAGTTATTACTACTTGATGCGACCCGGTACACTTGCCGGTGAGTTTTGTGTGAAATCATTTTTCCCTCATCAGTCATCAAAATTTTTTTGTTATTAATTAATTGTTAATATTTAAAAGTATAGGACAAAAATATGTTGTTGAATTACTAAACTAAAAAAATTAAACGAAAAAAATTTAATTAATGACTAAATAATGAAAAAAAACTAATAAATTTTAATAATTTGTTAATTTTTTTATATATATTTCCATAATTTTCT
>NC_029788.2:3712386-3715533 GCF_000816755.2 Arachis ipaensis | reverse complement strand
CACAAAAGTTTTAAAAATATCACTAAGTTTTATTTTGTTTTAATTTTATCCTAAAAGTTTTCGATTTGCATCAAATATACCATTGACAGCTAAATTTTCAAAAAATTTAAGATCAATCTAACAATAATGCATAAAAATTATGCTTGATTTGCTTGTGTTGAGGGGTTGTTCTTATGAAATTATTATTGAATCGGTCTTAAATTTTTTGAAAAATTAGTCGTTATGGATATATTTGATACAAATCGAAAATTTTTGAAACAAAATTGAAATAAAATAAAACTTAATTTTTTTTTTTAAATTTTTGTCAAACTTCAAAGAGAAAAAATATACTTTACTCTTAAATTTATATTATATGGTTGGTAGCTTAGAAAGTAGCCACTAGGATAGAATCCTACATTATAAGGAAGATAGGCCAATCATTTGGTATAGTTGTTTCCTCTCATTATTATTGTCATAGTAAGAATTTTAGTTGAGAGGATGAGTATGTCATTTTCCTTGGCACCAAAGCCTTATTCTTCCTCCATCACTTGTTGTAGGAGATTTGGTGGTATAAGGTCAGAAGTTGTGGCAGTTATGGTGGCTCCAAAACAAAGAAGAAGAGAATTATTAGGAGAAAGTAGTGGTACGGTAATAATGTTTCCTCATCATTTGTCAAAACAGGGTGTTCCTCTTGCTGATTTGCATGTGCACGAGGTTGTTGAGTGGCAGTGTCAAAATGGTAATTTTGGCACCACTACTAAGCCGCGGTTTGAGCCTTGTTTTCTCAACGATGGATATGAAATGTGTAGGAAGATTTGTAAGGAATATGCTAAGACCTTCTATCTAGGTAACTAATCATAATTAATATCCGGTGAAAACTCAGATACAGTCAACTTTACATGAAGTTGATAGTTGGGAGTCGTTAGATGATTTGACTGATTTGACTAAATTTTGATCTAACAACTCTTAACTATCAACTTCAGGTGAAGACGTGAAGTCGATTGTACCTAAATTTTTATCTTAATATCCTCTACTCCAATTTCCTCAATAATGCTAATAAGATGATTATTTGCTTTTCTTTCTTGCTTTTGGGCTCTTGGCAACTCAGGGGAAAAATCCTCTAAAATAATGATAAAAATCGTAAAATGATAAAATAAAGCATTACTCACGGTTGAATTTGTAATTCTTATTATATTTAAATTTAATATTTTTAATTTAAAAGTGATTAAATTTTTATTTTCTATACTTATATTAAAAGTAGTTTATGAATAAATTATTTTATATTTTATTTTTTAGTCCTAAAAGTGCTTATTTTAAAAGAAGAATGATAAAAAAATTTTATTATAAAAAAAGTAATTTTTTTTAACTTCTCCATAAATATTTAAATAATTTTTTAAAAAATTACACTAAATATTAATACTATAACTTTTCATAGTTAGTGAGACCATATTATTCTTTGTTTGAACAGGAACTTTGCTTATGACACAAGAAAGACAAAAAGCTATATGGGCGATTTATGGTAAGTACGTAACCAAACCCAGAAGAAATTAAAGATGATGATGAATATAATTTTCTAGCCCATAATTTATGAGTATTAATGTTATTTGCGAGACAAATAAACATATGTATCGTTAAAGTTCTTGAATGAATAAAAGAAAGTGTATTTTTTTAATGGTAGATACTCTAATGAAGATTTTATAATTGTGTTTATATAAAAATATTTTATTTTGATCATTGGATGATAGATTTTAGTAGGAGTGAGCACGGGTAGCGGGTACCCGATTACCCGTCTAAATCCGAACCGAACCATTTAAATTGGTTCTGGAACCAACGGGTAATCGAGTTCAACTTGAACCCAACCGATGACCTTTGTTACTGATTGGTTCGGGTATCGATTCTAGGGGTGCGGAACCCGAACCAACCCGTGAACCCAATCATATATTAATTAAATAAAAAAAATAAAAATATGGCTTTTAGTGAGTTTTGCAATTCGTAACCCTAACACTTTGAAAACTAGACAAATATTTTCGTTACCCTTTTGTATTTAGCTTCTAATGTTTAGATTTTAATGTGTTTTGATTTTAGCTTCTTTAAAAGATTATTCACTAGACTTTTGTATTTAACTTCTAATATTTCTATTGCACTTTTGTATTTCCATTAGACAAAGATTATTCACTATTAATATATTTGGATTTTAATGAGTTTAGTTTTTAATGTATTTGGTGTTTAACATGTTTGGATTATTTCTATTGATGTTACATGTTTATTGTACTTGTTGAATTTTTAAGATAAAAATTTGGTTTTTTTTTAACGAATTTCAAAGTCATCGGATATCCAATTACCCGAACCGAACCAATCCGTTCTTAATCGATTTGGTTTGGTTCCGGTACATGTACAAAAAAACATAAATTCGAACCAAACCGAACCAATTATATTTTGATCGGTTCGATTCTAATTTTATCTTAAACCCGAACCAAACCGACCCGTACTCATCCCTAGATTTTAGAATTTGATTTTTATATACTATAAAAGTGTTACTTTTGTTATAGTGTAGCAAAATAAAAATGATCATAAAAAGATATTTTTAACATCTTTATTGAAGTAGTTAACATTAGTGTATCAAATCAAATAAAAATCTTCTATTGGAACTTGGAAGTATAATGATTGAATGCATGAGTATGTATCAGTTTGGTGCAGGAGGACGGATGAATTGGTTGATGGACCGAATGCAGATTACATGAAGAGCTGTGGTGTTCTTGATAGGTGGGAAGAGAGATTGCATGATATTTTCAATGGAAGACCCTATGATTTGCTTGATGCTGCTCTCACTGATACAATCTCCAACTTTCCCTTGGATATTAAGGTACCTAAATCATTATTAGTAATAATATTACTTCACTACATCAGAATCTAATTCTTTCTTTACCTATATCATGATTTTAAATTGCAATCACAAAGATTTATGGTAGTAAAATATGCGTAACTGAAAAAAATACACTCGACTTATTTGGTATCGATAAAAATGCTCCTAAATTTTGTTATCGACAAAAATGTTTTTGAATTTTTGCCGTATTTTTAAATAATTTAAAAATATTTTTGTCAACAGTAAAATTCAAAAATATTTTTGTCAATGTCAAAATAATTTACGTACATTTTTTATGTCTAGTT
>NC_029788.2:3710396-3712325 GCF_000816755.2 Arachis ipaensis | reverse complement strand
AAAAAATTTTAATAACTATAACTTCTAATAATATGAAAATATAACTAAAAGTATTGATTATATTGTATTTTAAATTGTATTCTTATATTTCTCGCTAGCATATGTCAACGTAAGTATAGTATATGAATACAATATAGTTTGTTTGAACATTAAAAAGTAAGTATTTTTCATTGAACTCAATAAGTAATTCTAAAAGTAGTAGAGAAAAAACATTTAAATTTTGATTTGGTTTTTATTTTTATTTTTCTTTTAAACTAAAATTTTATGTTGAAGCAATTAAAAAAGTGGTATAAATAAATTAAACATAAACCAATCATTCACGAAATAAATCCTTTTAATTTTATGTAAAACATTTATATCATGTATGTTTCATCTTTTAACATTCACTCTCTTTTATATAAAATATCATATTTTTATTAGACCTTTCTAATCGATGATAAGAGATTACACATAACTAACTTATGTGAAAATCTTTCATTACTAAATAATGGCTAATTAATAATATAATTATGCCACTTTTTAATTTACATATTGAAAAAATGTTGGTGTTATACATTGTTATTGGTTCATTGTGTGTTATTTTAGGGTGTGAAATTTAAAAAACAGTTAGAAACAAATCAGATCATTCGATTTAGGGATGCCACAAATTGAAAAGTAGATATTGAGCTTCTAATTTTTTTTATTTTTTAAAATTTCAAAATTGACCCACCAATTTCTCTATCTTTAAAAAAAAACCTCAAATTGGAGCCTCCAATTTGCAACCTTCTAAATTTGAATTTGTCATTCTACAAATCAGAGTTTCCATTTTCCATACCTCCGAGAAACAATTTGTATTTTCAAATTAAAAAAAAAAATCATTTTTATATTATTTAAAAACACACCCATCATCTATATTTATGGATAACACATTCTCCAAAAACATAACAAAAAAAATTAACCTAATGATGGAGCCTTAATTAAATTAAACTTTTTATTTTTTGGTATGACAGCCTTTCAGGGACATGATAGAAGGTATGAGAATGGATACAAAGAAAACAAGATACAAAAACTTCCAAGAATTATATCTGTACTGCTACTATGTGGCTGGAACTGTTGGATTAATGAGTGTTCCAATAATGGGTATTGCACCCGAATCTATCATCCCTCCTCAAAGTGTATATGATTCAGCACTCTCTCTTGGGATTGGAAATCAATTAACAAACATTCTTAGGGATGTGGGTGAAGAGTAAGTTTCTGTATTTCGTCTCTTTTGATTGTTAAATCAACATTTTCTTAATTTAACGAGTTGAGAACTTGTTTTAGTGCAACAAGAGGTAGAGTGTACCTTCCACAAGATGAATTGGCGCAGTTTGGATTGTGTGAAGAAGATATATTCGCAAGAAAGGTAAGTGAAAGTTGGAGAGAGTTCATGAAAGAGCAGATTATGAGAGCAAGATTCTACTTCAATTTGTCCGAACAAGGAGCTTCTCAGCTTCATAAGGCTAGCCGTTGGCCGGTACGTATACCAATTATACTTCTTTTTTATTTTATAAATTCAAACCATTTTCAAATGTTTTGAGATAAAGTTAAACTTGATTTAGTAAAATTTTCGAAGTAACTTATTACAATTGACTTCTTAAAATATAGTTTTTTAAAAATTACAATGTTTATGGGTGATAAATCTATCTAAAGACTATAAGAAGAAGAGAGAGATATATTATTCCATGCATTACATTATAGAAGTAGTGATAAATATTAGGGGTAAGGATTGTTTTAGTTCCTAATGTTTAGGGTCAGAATCGAAATTATTCCTAACGTAATTTTTTATTTAGAATCGCTCCAAACGTTTTATTTCGTATTAAAATCGTCATTTTTAATAAAATTTTTAATTTTATTATTAAATTACCCTTATTTTAATAAAAAAATTATAAAATAAAGAAAAAGAAAACA
>NC_029788.2:3699537-3710387 GCF_000816755.2 Arachis ipaensis | reverse complement strand
AGTTAGAGAGAGAGCTCGCCGCCACTTCGCGTTCTCGCTGCTGCACCTCCCCACTTCTGCTTCTGTTTCGGCTTCTGCTTCTTGCTTTGCCTTCTGCTTCTGCTTCTACTTCAGCTGCTGCTTCTGCTTTTGTTTGAATTTCTGCTTCCGATTTTGTTTTTTATGTCTGCTTCTGCTTCTGCTTCTAATTCTGATTTTGATTTGTTATTTTCTGATTTTATTGTTATTGTAGGTTGATTTTGTTGTTGAATTTGATGTTGTTTCTGAATTTGAATAATATGTTATTGTTGGTGTTCTTGAATCTGATTTGGTATTTGGTAGGAGCAAGGGAGGTAGTGGTGGTGGTGATAAAAGTGATGGTGGTGATAAAAGTGATGGTGGTGGAGGATATTTTTTTTTTCCATAAAAAGTCAAAAGAACGATTTTAAAATCAAATACAACATTAAGGATGATTCTAAATAAAAAATTACATCAAGGACGGTTTCGATTCTAATCCTAAACATTATGGACCAAAATAATACTTATCCTAAATATTACAACTATGTTACGTATACACTAAAATTAGTTATCAGTATAAAATATATGTTGAAATATAAATACGCATTAAAAATAAATTAAATCATATATGTATTATATATAAATATATTGATAACTGATTTTAGCGACTGATTTTAGTATGCAAACAACATTTTAGTAAAGAAAAATGTTACTTGTCCTTTAAATTTTCAGTCTTTAGTCAACTTTTTTATTTAAATAATATTATTTAATTAATTTAAATATCCACTTTTATAGAAAGTTATTTATTTTTTTATAAAAAAATATTTATTTTTTAGTTTTTTTCTTCTAAAGATCGAATAATAGACAATTTTTAAAAAATATCTAATTGTATTGTTTTGTAAATATTATTGCATTACATAGCTATATATAGTATGCTCACTTTGACTGAGATATTTAGAGTAACTAACATAACGGACTAATCTTATGGTTGTAACTAATCATAACGGCTAGTATCCCCATATATATATATATATATATATCATCCTACAAAGACAATAAATCCGATAGTGCACAAGCAACAACATAATATTTGGTAAAAGAGAAAAATTGAGGGTGAGCAATTTTTTTTTTGGTATTTAAACGGAAATAAAGCCCAAAATTACAAGACACTAATCAACCGGAATAAAAAAGTCCCTCTATAATCATCAAACAAAATTTGTCTCAAAGGTGCTGGTGGCACATCAATAAAATTGAAACCTGGGTTAGCAATTTTAATTGATATTGGCAAGTACTTTTGAGCAGTAATCCAACACTTTGAGCCCAGCAATTCAATACTATATTTTTTGGCCAATAATATTTTGCTTCATGTATTATTATTTTCAGGTTTGGTCCTCATTAATATTATACCGTAAGATCTTGGATGCAATTGAAGACAACGATTACGACAATCTGACGAAACGAGCTTACGTTGGACGAACCAAGAAGTTTCTGATGTTGCCTCTTGCTTACAAACGATCTCTCTCAAGTCCCAACACCAATTTGATCCCTCGTTACCAACGCTAATATTGCAATTCTATTAGTTGTGAAAATAATAATAAAAAAAATTGATACTGCAATAGCAACACCAAATTTGTACAGAAAAAAGAGAAGAGAAAAAAAACAAGAGGACCAAGCTAATTGCATTGGCTTCCTTGTACAAATCGTAGGTCTTGTACAAATGTGAAATATCTAAGATGGGAATTCAAATATCTACAAAATAGAAAAGTGAAAATGTTGTTCTCGAATCATTGTGGAAGAAAAACAATATGTATATGTATGTGTGTCTTTTTCCCTATTTTTCTAATAAATCTGAAATAAATAAACCTGTGGGATGCTTTACAAGTTCATTAAACAATAAAATCAAAATATGCGCTGCTTCAGGTACGTTGATTACACGCGCTATATAACATCGCGCGTATATCTAACTACCAGATTTAAAATATTTCTTTCCTTTTTCGTTTTCGTTATTTTGAGATTTCGTTGTTCTTCTTCTCCCACGTTTTCCCTCCTTCTTCTCCATTGTTCTTTTCTTCTCCTTTTCTCACTAGCATCTTCTTCGTTTAGGTTACCTTTGTCTCTCTCTGCAACAGCTTCGTTTTCTATTTTTGATTTGTTGTTTTCCAAAATCAAAGTTTGATCTCGTTTTGAAGATAATGGATCATTCAACCTCAGATTGTCAGCTGAATGCAGGCGAAGTGGATTATGAGTCAGAATCTAACGAAGTCCCTGAGGTTTGATTTACATAGGATTAGTATGAATTTTCTTTCAGTAATTTGTATAGCATTGTGTAGTTGAAAAATTGCTGAACATTGACTGTGAAAGTAACACGTTTACCTGAATCTGTCGATTCAATGTATTAGTTGTGATTAATTACCTGGAATTTGTAGCAGACGCTCGGGTGTAGATCAATTCTTGTTTGGGTGTATTTTAGCTAGAAGTGTGGGTGTATCTACACTTTACTGGTTTTTTGTTATTTTAATTGACTTGTTGTTGTTCAGGTGTATTATAACAGACATGATTAGGTGTGTTTTTAGTTTTTGAGATGGTGTATATCTGCAGGCTGTGTATTTACAGTTTATGGCTTTAAAAGTCATTCTGTAGTTGAGTTGTATCGTATTAGACATGATTGGGTGTATTTGAATCATATCTATGGGTGTATTCACAGTTCTGACACGGTGTATTTTGCAGCCTCTCTCAGTTGTTGATGACGAGCTTGTTCCAAAGGTCGGAATGACCTTTACCACCCTTGAAGATGCTGGAAAATTTTACAGGAACTACGCCAAGGCTGCAGGTTTCTCTACAAGAGTTCGGTGCACAAATAGGAAGGGAAACGAGATTAAGAACCAACTGATTACATGTAGCAGAGAGGGAAAATGGAAATCTAAAATATCTCCGACCGAGAAGACCAATCCGACAGCCGGTCTAAACTGTCCTGCAAGAATTTATATACACACATTGAAGGATGTCGGTGCTTGGATCATTTCAAAGGTTGTGCTGGATCATTCACACCCCTGCTGTCCAAGCAAAGCAGAGATGCTCAAACAGCACAGGGAACTAAGCATGTCCATTCGTCGTACGATAGAGAATAACGAGGAGGCCGGTATCAGACCAAGCAAAACCTACCAATCATTTGTTGCGGCTGCCGGGGGTCACCGCGAGTTAAATTTTATCGAAAAGGACGTGAGGAATTACATTACCAGGGAAGTGCGGAATGTTTCCGAACAAGAAGATGCAAAGGAATTCGGGAAATATTTGTTAAGAATGAAAGAGAAGAATCCGAATTTCTTTTTTGAGCTCCAACTCGAAGAGGATCAATCGATTAAGCTGGCTTTTTGGGCCGATGCAAGAAGCAGAGCCGCCTTTGAGTATTTCGGAGACGTCATTTCATTCGACACCACCTACAATACAAACAGGTAACAAACTGTCCCTGTTTATGATGCCAAATTAATTTATTTTTACGAATCCGCAGTAGAGGTGTATATTGGCTGTTTCATTGGGTGATTTGTATAGCATTGTGTAGTTGAAAAATTGCTGAACATTGACTGTGAAAGTAACACGTTTACCTGAATCTGTCGATTCAATGTATTAGTTGTGATTAATTACCTGGAATTTGTAGCAGACGCTCGGGTGTAGATCAATTCTTGTTTGGGTGTATTTTAGCTAGAAGTGTGGGTGTATCTACACTTTACTGGTTTTTTGTTATTTTAATTGACTTGTTGTTGTTCAGGTGTATTATAACAGACATGATTAGGTGTGTTTTTAGTTTTTGGGTTTTTTTTTATTTTAATTGACTTGTTGTTGTTCAGGTGTATTATAACAGACATGATTAGGTGTGTTTTTAGTTTTTGAGATGATGTATATCTGCAGGATGTGTATTTACAGTTTATGGCTTTAAAAGTCATTCTGTAGTTGAGTTGTTGCGGTTCGGGTGTATCGTATTAGACATGATTGGGTGTATTTGAATCATATCTATGGGTGTATTTACAGTTTTGACACGGTGTATTTTGCAGCCTCTCTCAGTTGTTGATGACGAGCTTGTTCCAAAGGTCAGAATGACCTTTACCACCCTTGAAGATGCTGGAAAATTTTACAGGAACTACGCCAAGGCTGCAGGTTTCTCTACAAGAGTTCGGTGCACAAATAGGAAGGGAAACGAGATTAAGAACCAACTGATTACATGTAGCAGAGAGGGAAAATGGAAATCTAAAATATCTCCGACCGAGAAGACCAATCCGACAGCTGGTCTAAATTGTCCTGCAAGAATTTATATACACACATTGAAGGATGTCGGTGCTTGGATCATTTCGAAGGTTGTGCTGGATCATTCACACCCCTGCTGTCCAAGCAAAGCAGAGATGCTCAAACAGCACAGGGAACTAAGCATGTCCATTCGTCGTACGATAGAGAATAACGAGGAGGCCGGTATCAGACCAAGCAAAACCTACCAATCATTTGTTGCGGCTGCCGGGGGTCACCGCAAGTTAAATTTTATCGAAAAGGACGTGAGGAATTACATTACCAGGGAAGTGCGGAATGTTTCCGAACAAGAAGATGCAAAGAAATTCGGAAAATATTTGTTAAGAATGAAAGAGAAGAATCCGAATTTCTTTTTTGAGCTCCAACTCGAAGAGGATCAATCGAATAAGCTGGCTTTTTGGGCCGATGCAAGAAGCAGAGCCGCCTTTGAGTATTTCGGAGACGTCATTTCATTCGACACCACCTACAATACAAACAGGAAACAAACTGTCCCTGTTTTTAGGGGATAACTCCTTGGGTGTAAAAGCACTGTTATTTTGGGTGTATTTTCGTTAATTCACAATTTAGATATAGACACATATATAGATATATATAAAACAAAAGCTGTAAAAATTCTCAGGTTATGGGTTTATATTTGATTTGATGTTTTTCTTCATATTTTAGTACATGTAATTCATACATTTTGAATACAGCGCAGACAGTTTGGGTGTATATTTTATACAATCTTGGGTGTATTATTAGACTTGCGTTGGGTGAACAGTTTATAATTTGTGTTTATATATGCCTTGATTTTTTCCTTCATATTTTACCACCTGTAATACAGCTTTTGAATACATCACTGACAGTTTACCAGCAAAGATATTTTAACTATGGAAAAAAATATACATGGAATAGAAGTTGTTGTTAAATGGCAAATATTTACATCATTTGTTCAATTTACAAACTACCAAGCAGATGGATTACCCAGTTTCTATATCAGCAGAATTAATCTGACAAAACGGACTAAATAATACAGAGGATGGCTTCGACAGCCTTATAGCACTACTCTCTCTAATTGCCCGATCTCTCTGTGTATTCATCTCACTGAATAGTATCCGGGAAGCGTACTCCACTCTATAGTGGTCCACCTCCTCCTACAATAAAAAAGTATATTCTGTTTAAACAGCAATATTAATTCAGTAAAGTAATACAGAGTTATATGGTTCAAAAGACAGTTACATGTGGCCAATTATCCCATTGATACTTCCCCTTTTTGATGTTTTCCGGCTCAATTATCTCCATCCACTTCATAACGTACATAGCGCAGTCATAGCAAAGATTGATTTTAGTCTGATGAACTTACATTTTAGTTGGAGCTGGGGGAACCGTGGGTGTGGTCTCTTGAAGTTGTTTGGGGGTTTCAGGAGTGCTGCACAGTTACAAAAAATTAATCACGGCGTAAAAGAAACTAATCAGGAACAATATACACCCAAACTGTTAGCTAATATACACCCAAACTCCAAACAAATATACACTCAATACTATTTCTTACGTTTCTGTAGTCCCTTCAATCTATAGCATAGGGGTTGGTTCAAAATCTGTCTCAGTGGTTGTTTGGGATGCCGGCACAAAAACCTGAATCGGGACTCTAAACAAGAAGAAAAATGAAAGGTTAACAACGCCTTTGAAAATAATAAGGTTATAAGGTTGAAATATTATTGTAAAACTCACATTGCAAGCGCTTCGGACGGTGTCTATTCCCTCACAACCATCATATTCGAATCAGACGGACTCAACCTAAAATACACCCAAAGAAATTCAAGAAATACACCCGAACAATTCAAAAAGAAGACAGGCTTTGTTTTTTTGAGAACTTACATACTTGCAGTTTTTGCTTTTTTTTCCTGCCTTTTTTTTCTTGAATAAAATAATAAAAGGCTTTTTTTTCTAAAAAAAATATATACAGAATTAGAAGTAGAAGGTGGTTCAGATTCAGATTCTGAATCAGAATCTGACTCCTCTTGCCTCTGCTTTCTTTTTCTGGAGTCCATTCTGGAAGGCAAACAGTGATTATTTAGAACATACTAAAAATACACCCAACGTGATCAACAAAATACACCCAACTTGAAAAAGAAATTACACCCAAGTATGGTACTTACTTTTTCCCCTTTTTGATGGGGTGGTTTCTTGTTGAATCCTCTGAGTCTTGTTGAGTCTCAGACTCAGAGGTAGAAGTGTCACTGTCAGTAGCTGTTTCTGTCTCCGAAGACGATGTTGGACTCGCCTTCCTTTTTTTTGTTTTTTTATTTCTTGTTTTTTTTCTTTTTTTTCTTTTTTTTTTTTCATTTTTTCTCTTGCTCTTGTCTCCGCCATCTTCACAATCCCCTGAAACATGAGATATTTTAGCTAGCAGCATTCAGGTAAATAAAATACAAGCAACATATTATGTTTACTTACCAAAATTTCTTCTCTTTCTGTAGTCATTCTTTCCACCAACTGCTCCTTAGTCCAGTTGGCAATCCAAGGCTTTAGTGGTCTTTCAGCCCTCTTCTTGCCTTTATTTTCAGAAAGATGAAAGTATATTATCATGAGGGCAAAGAGGCAGCCATCAATTGCCTTCTTCTTCTTCTCCTGGTAGTCTGTGATGCCTTTGATCAAGAAGGTCAAAACATGCCCCCCCCCCAGTTTCTCTCCGATATGCCGTCCATCTTAAAAATTGGGGCCAGGTGCACGGGCGATATTTTGTTTATCGTCGTTGGAAAAAGGAACGCCATCTGTATGTAGAGGATGAATATCCTCTTGAACATCAGGCGTTCCTCTTCTGTGATGCCTTTGATCAAGAAGGTCAAAACATGCGCCCCCCAGTTTCTCTCCGATATGCCGTCCATATTAAAAATTGTGGCCAGGTGCACGGGTGATATTTTGTTTATCGTCGTTGGCAAAAGGAACGCCATCTGTATGTAGAGGATGAATATCCTCTTGAACATTAGGCGTTCCTCTTCGCTGTCAACGCCGATTTCCATCATTTCATCGGTAAGACTTTTGAGGGTCTTACCCTGGAATCTTCTAAAAATTATTTTGTCATCATCAGAAAGTTTCTTATACTCAACTCTCTCAGGAAACAGATTTCCTACAAAAAAGAAAACAACAAAGTATCAAAATCGGTTCAAAAACACCCAAGCATCAACCTTAAATACACCCATGCATGAACTTAATATACACTTATAATTTTGAGCTAGTTACCTGTTGCATTGATGCCAAGCGCATCACCTATTGTCTTTGGTGTTATTTGGAAAGAACCATATCCTGTCTTCAAGCTTTTTTTTTATAATTAAAAAAAATAAAACTGTCAATATGATAATGAATGAGGCATAATCAGAAAATTATACTAATACTTGTGTTTGTTGCAGCTTCGATTGTAAACTATAATTGAGAATAAATTCATGAGTTGTATTAGGTCTCTACCAAGCTTTATGCTGTTTTGTCATCCGAGTTGGTATGGCATTGAATAAGGGTTTAGGGTTTTAGAGTTTGTAGAATTGTTTATTGAGTCAGATTGTGTGGCTCTTGAATCAAATATTCTTTGTTCTTTTATTATTCTCTAGTCAATAATGCACAACTTCTCCAGCACAATTAAAGAATCTAAGAGGGGAGTGTATTATTGGATTCTGAACAATGATAACTGTAGGAATCCTTCTTCTTATTATTATTATTATAACATCTCACATTTTTAAAAATCTAAATATGAATAAATTGTGATATTATTTTATTATATTTAACCTTTACATTATTCTGTTAGAAATAATTAAATAGATTCAGAGATAAATTCATTTTGAACCAATTAATATTGTTAGGTAATTTTATTATAATAGAATATTTTGCATAATTTTAGTAATTAAAAAAATAAAAAAGAATTGTATAGTTTAATTTAAGTGATTTCTATTACGAATAAGCTATGACTTATTATTAATTTGAACTCATTATTTTGTAAACTAATCTAGTAAGAGTAATCAAATTAGTTTTATTAACATTTGGAGTTAAGTTAATTAATACTCTTGTGTAATTTTATAATTGATATTTCGTATAATTCGAAATTAAAATTTAGTAATGGAAGTATTATATAATTTGATTTAAGAAATTTTTATTATGAATAAATTATAATTTATTTTATTAGTTTGAGTTCTTAGAGATTAATTTATTAGGAATGATTAAATTGATTTTTATAAATATTTGTTACCACTGCTGTTCCTAGGGCACGTTGCTGCTGCTGTTGGGTTTGTCGCAGGGAGGAATCCGAGCAAGGAAAGGAAGAAGGTGGCGATGGAGACCTCCGCTGCTGATTGATTGTAGTGAGAGACGTTGTAGCCACCACTTTTCATTTTGGTAAGT
Organism: Arachis ipaensis; assembly: GCF_000816755.2. Taxonomy (NCBI): domain Eukaryota; kingdom Viridiplantae; phylum Streptophyta; class Magnoliopsida; order Fabales; family Fabaceae; genus Arachis; species Arachis ipaensis. Next base: position 3,701,726 of record NC_029788.2, on the reverse strand, counting down.
TCATGGGTAAGACTGCCTTGATTCTTCTCTGTGCCATTTTATTTAGGCAGCTAGTGTTGATCAGTTTAATTTACCAGAGTCATTATTGTCATTGCTCGGCTGCCCTTAGTTAGAACTACTGAATGTTGTTGCTGCAGGATTACATTGAAATTGTCGCTGATGCTGTGAATTCAGAATAAGCGGGCTTATCGTGGTTAATTCGTGCCAGCTAATCGAGGTAGGGGGTTTAACTTAAACGATTTTAATTTAAGAATGCCCATAAAGTTTATTGAGTAATTGCAAATAGTTTTAATTGTTGTGATTAGTTGATTGGCTATATGGATGTTGAATTGTGGCTGTGGATTGATTGAATTTGTGGATTTTGTGAAGTTGATTGATTGTGTAAATTGTGAATTGTTGATGAGTGATTGCTCAGAACTCTGGGTTTGATGGATTATATTGAATTTGTTACTGTTGACCTGGTTATTTCTTTATTGTAATGGTGGTGGACTTGGTGATTGATTGGAATTGAGTTTAGAGAATATTTGAAGGATTGAATCTTAAAATGTTGAACTGCTTGCTGAAAATCTGAGTTTTGAAGTTAAATGGCAACTTTGAAAGTGAACCAGTAACTCAATAGTGTTTGAAACGATAAGAAATTAAGAGCTAAGTGAACTATAATGAGTATGATTGCTAAGATTTAATTTTGAAGATTTCGTATTAACTAGAGAATTAGTTATGATTTTTCAAAGATAAATTATGAAAATATGATTTTTCTGCATTACTTTTAAATGAAGTCAGAAACTTTGAAAAGCTATAACTAATTCCGCGATGATTAGAATTGCATGGGACCAAGTCTGGATTAAACTTGGGAATATATAGAGCTGGACTGAAAAATTTGAGGTCTTTTCGTTAAATACACAATTTATGGCAAATTTTTAAAGTTTGGTCGATAAATCTGTCCTGCAGCAGAAAAGTTCAAACAGGGCAGCAACTTGTTTGTCTTGCTGCGATTCTTCCAAGCTGAGTTTTGGGGCGAAACCAATTTTGTTTTAAAATTTGATTAATTTGGTTTATTTCTCTAAAACTTCAGAATTTTAGGAGTTGAGGATTGGGAGTTGTGAATTTTTGAAAGTTAATGACTTAAGCTAGAAAGAACCAATTTTCAGCAAGTTATGCATCAACTTTCAATGCTTGTAACTCTTAGAATTGAATAGCAATTGGGTTGCAACCAAGACACACATGTTGCTAGATAAGTTAGGAGTTTCCAAGCCAAACTGTAGCCTAATTGAAGTTTTGTAGTAAAAGTTATACAAGTTGAAAGATACTAAGTTTTTATGGTTTCTAAAACAGATTTTGACTTACTTTAACTTAACTTTCAACTTATGTAAATTCTTCATTAAAAATGATATTGACCTGGAACCAATTGAGAAAGAAACTTGGATAATTTAAGTTTAACCATGTTAATTTTGAAGGTGGTTGGATTTAATTTGGATTTTATACGGAATATTAAATATTACACACTGCTGCTGTTTTTCTGGTTTTTTAAACATTATATAGCAGTCACGGTTTTCCTACTTTTCCTGAGGCTAGATTGATCAGAAAATTATGATTTTTGGTTTACTAGAAAGCTTAATCCGAGATGGTCGCATGGATATAAAGTTTGTGCAATTTCGAATTCATTTGGTATTTTAAAAACAAAATTGAGATTGGGCTGCCGATGTGGTTTTGGTGACAACCTTGGATATATATTTTAAGAAAAGATTTCTATATTATTTCCAAATGTTTTTGAGAATATAATGTTGTGGCAATTGCCGATAAGAGGTTGGTGAAATGTTGAGAAAGAGGGAACCTGTAAGGGTGGCTAAGTTTTATTTTTAGGGGAGGTTATGTCCGAATTTTTATAAAAAATATAAGGTGGTAATTAAAATGAATACTTAAGTATTATTTAATGATAATAACTTCAATGATTCTTTTGAGAAAAGATTATTTGGTTTATGAGGTTGTTGGCAAGGGCGTGGGTCTTGTTCCCGCTTGCGGATTTGCAGTTATGAAAGAAAAAGGAAAGAGTAGAGTACTTATCGTATGTTTATCTGTTGCTTGAAGCAACCCAAGAGATATTTGTTTATTTATTTGTTGCTTGAAGCAACCCAAGAGATGTTTGTTTATTTGTTTGTTGTCCTGAGGCAACCCAAGAGCTTCTGTAGGGA